>NC_069504.1:828516809-828816809 GCF_027579735.1 Bombina bombina
TTGTACACACATTATAATCAGCTAATTCTATTTTTCCTTTCTCTCTTTGATTTAAGTTCTATTCAGAACTGTCAAGTATCCAAACAACTGAAGTGCCAAAAATACAATTAAATAAAATCAGACTCTACGGCCAAGATTCAATAATTTGTAAAGCTCAGTGTACAGTTACCAATGTGCTTACATTCATTCAGATTAATGAAAGCTAACACATTGTTCTGTCTTAATTATCACAGTATACTGGTCATTTTTAAAAAAAAATAATGGCAGCTGTGCTACAGTATCTAATAATAGTTTATAACCTCATCAACCAGGGAAACAAAACAAACATACTGTAAAAAAATTCTGGCAGGAGTTGTATGTTATATAAAGTACATTTTAAAGGAATAATATTTTTATATATATATATATATATATATATATATATATATATATATATATCTTATATATATATATATATATATATATATCTTATTTAAAGAATATTCAAAATGGCATGCTACTAAGACCTACATTAAATTATTATTATTTTTTTGCTAAACACAAGACCTTATTTAAAAAAGAAAACAGACAGACATTTTTTGGCAAAATATTAACTTTATTAGTGACAGTGTTAAAAAAAATGGCAGGCCTCTTCAATATCAAACCTAAGCAGGAAAGGCTGAGAGCTATCACCGACCTTGGAGAGCCATTATACCTACAAAGTCTCCTTCTCAGAGAAGCCTGCTCATCAGTCCAACATCGGGCCAGATTACAATTGGTGTGCTAATGCTAGTACGGGACACGATGAGCGGTATCGCTGGACTTTGCTATTACAAGTCAATAGTAAAACAGATTTACCAGAGAAGGATTAGTGTGGCTGACATCACTCTAGCAAACCCAATACTTTCAATTGATATCACAATCATGTTAAAAGTTGAAAGTTATGGGTTGGGCTCCAGCAAATAGCGCTAGAAGAATTAGCACGACCTGACACCTAAAGTGTAGGGGTTACATTTTTTTTCACAAAACACATCTAAAACATATTAAAATATAGTATTATACACATACATATATATTTTTTAATTAAAAAAAATAACATTATAGTATATACTGATACGGTATATTCTGATACTTGATTGCAGTTCTCTGACATTTGAGAAATAGCAGTATTCCACCTGACACTGATAACGATGGTTTGCTGTTCATTTTCCTGTAAAGAATATGAATCCTCAAAATCCTAAAAACCTCCAGTTCCCCCAGATACGGGCTGCAATACCCCAGAGTACTCACCACTGTTAGCATTTCCTGCAGCATGATATGGTAATTCAGAGCCATAACTGGAGGAAGCCACCAAATGCTGAGTCACTGAACCAGGTTTTTGTGTCACTATGGATTCAGACTTATTGTGTACCCCTTGAGGTACCAACAATAAAATCTGTTGGGTCATAGAGACAACAGACTGAGAAAATGGTGCCTGTACAAGCCACATATGTATCCACAGCTACCTGCACTGCCTGAAAAACTTGCACTTTGTCTGATAAACCTAACCATAGCCATATACTTCCTAACTTTTCCTAGATGATTCTCTAACTGCAGAAATGGGGCCTATGATTAAATAAAACCTAAATGAACTGTTCCCCAAGCCTCTTCCCACTATCAATGTAAACTTTCTAGAAAGTTGAACCTCCACAAATAAACTAGCAATGCCAACTCTTCTAGTAACACCTGACACTCTATCTACCCTAGTCCAACGAACAACTACAGCCACACCATAAACACACTCAAAACTAGTAACTAAGCAACCTCCCCAACATGACCCCCAAGCTCAAGACCCTTCATTCCAAGGTTGGCTCCTACCTTAATCTTAGTATCTGCATCATGTTGTTTCTTAAAGGGACAGTAAAGTCATAATTAGACATTCATGATTTAGACAGAGAATACAATTTTAAACAACTTTACAATTTAATTCTATTAATTAATTTGCTTCCTTCTCTTGTTATCCTTTGCTGAAAGGTTTATCTAGGTAAGCTCAGGAGCAGCAAAGAACCTAAGTTCCAGCTGCTTATTGGTGGCTGCATATATATATATATATCGATTGTCATTTTCTCACCCTTGATACCAAGAAAAAAAAAAAAAATTGATAATAGAAGTAAACTGGAAAGTTGTTTTAAATTGTATGTTCTACCTAAATCATGAAAGAAAATTATTGTGTTTCATGTCCCTTTAAGACACTTATCATGACTATTTCAGCAACATCCTAGATACAGAATAACCACTGTGAAATACTGCTTCTTAGTTTACAGAATTTTAAGAGAACCATAGACAGTAATTAACCAATCATTAGTCTTTATTTTATGTTACCTATCTCATATAGTTAAAAGAATTTATTGATGGGTTGCTAAATAGTAAAAACTATGCAACTATCAAATGCAGTTCAAATGTGATCATAACTCTTGCGGCCACAAAAAAAACAGTAATAGTACAACACTGTCTGATATTGTTTTCAATGACTGCAGCATAAGGCATTTTACTTTTATATTTTAATAATTTTCATTACTGATCCCCAGCTGCCATTTTGTGTCACTATCTTAGTTTCAACTGTGGCTTCAGAAGCAATTTTTAATAACAACCATAACTCAGTAAAAGGCTTTTTCAATAAATGATTTGCTGAATTAAAGGGATACTAAACCCACATTTTTTCTTTCATGATTCAGATAGAGCATGCAATTTTAAGCAACTTTCTAATTTACTCCTGTTATCATTTTTTCTTCGTTCTCTTGCTTTCTTTATTTGAAAAGTAGAAATGTAAAGCTTAGGAACCGTCCCATTTTTAGGTACAGCAGCCTAGATAGCGCTTGCTTATTGGTGGCTAAATTTAGAAACCAAAAGCAAACATAACCCAGGTTCTGAACCTAAAATGGGCCGACTCATAAGCTTTACATTCCTGCTTTTTAAATAAAGATAGCAAGAAAACAAAGTAAAATTGATAATAGGAGTAAATTAGAAAGTTGCTTAAAATTGCATGTTCTATCTGAATCATTAATGAAAACATTTGGGTTTAGTATACCTTTAAGAGTACTGAGGCTATTCATAGCCTGACAAATACCACATTGTAAAATACTGTAACACCCCCCCTAAGATACACCCTAACCTCAATGACTCCCATCATCACTATAAACACCTAGACACCCACAGAACATGATCTCCCCAGTACAATGATTCCTTTACCAACCTGCAGCACAGCAATGACCAATTGCAGAGCACAGAGAGAGAGATAATGTATATACAGATATATAGAAAAATCTATTTAAAAATAGAAAGAGCATAGGAATTTCAAATATTTCTATTCAAACCCTAACAGATTACAATTGAGCAAATAAATCATAATTAATGTTATTATGTATGAAAGCCAAATGCCAGACAGATTTAGCGTGTTCTTGGTTCATATAAAGTATTATACATAGATTAGAATATAGACCCTATAAACCTAAAACCATTGAACCTCAAAGACTAATTTATCCCAGTATGATTTACAATTGGTTTAAAAACAACAACCTTATATCTGTCACTGGAAAAAGCATAAAAATCCTGCAGAATTATCATTGTCCTTCACCTGCTCTTCTGTCAACTAAACACTGCGTACAATACTGCATTCGGCATAGCAGGGATGGATTTGGACTCAAAAGCTGAATTATGATAGCATCTTTCCATTAAAGGATTTTGAAAACCATAAATAAAGATTAGGGGAGACAAACATATATTTCGCCGTCAAATCCGTTGATTACTTTTTTTGTCGGGAGTAATTATATTGTCAGGGGATCCTGAGGATATCTGAAGCCTAAAGACTTGCTCAAAGACAAGATAATCATAGCAAAATGCCCATTTGTGTGTTATTCCTAAATCTGCAGAATGTGATTGTTCCACCGAATGTGTAAAAAACAGAGTGAGAATAAACATACACTAGCATGAATAGATAATGTAGGGCATAGCTAGAAAAAAGAAATACTTCAAGATATAGAAAAAAAATACAATAAGGATTAGCTATAGCACTGCAAGATTGAATAATACAAACTTTATTGTACAGATGTTACAGAGCAGGATTAAGGTGCATTGGGTAGTGTAGAAATTAAGGCCTAGATTTGGAGTTTGGCGGTAGATGGGCTGTTAACGCTCCGCAGGCTTTTTTCTGGCCGCACCATAAAATTAACTCTGGTATCGAGAGTTCAAAAAAATGCTGCGTTAGGCTCCAAAAAAGGAGCGTAGAGCATTTTTACCGCAAATGCAACTCTCGATACCAGAGTTGCTTACGGACGCGGCCAGCCTAAAAAACGTGCTCGTGCACGA
Organism: Bombina bombina; assembly: GCF_027579735.1. Lineage (NCBI taxonomy): Eukaryota > Metazoa > Chordata > Amphibia > Anura > Bombinatoridae > Bombina > Bombina bombina. Next base: position 828,521,133 of record NC_069504.1, read on the forward strand.
TTCTCCCATAGGAAACAATGGGACTGTTTGAGCTGTAAAAAAACCTAACACCTGCAAAAAAGCAGCGTTCAGCTCCTAACGCAGCCCCATTGTTTCCTATGGGGAAACACTTCCTACGTCTGCACCTAACACCCTAACATGTACCCCGAGTCTAAACACCCCTAACCTTACACTTATTAACCCCTAATCTGCCGCCCCCCGCTATCGCTGACCCCTGCATATTATTATTAACCCCTAATCTGCCGCTCCGTACACCGCCGCAACCTACGTTATCCCTATGTACCCCTAATCTGCTGCCCCTAACACCGCCGCCCCCTATATTATATTTATTAACCCCTAATCTGCCCCCCACAACGTCGCCGCCAGCTACTTACAATAATTAACCCCTAATCTGCCGACCGCAAAGCGCCGCCACCTACGTTATCCTTATGTACCCCTAATCTGCTGCCCCTAACACCGCCGACCCCTATATTATATTTATTAACCCCTAATCTGCCCCCCTCAACGTCGCCGACACCTGCCTACACTTATTAACCCCTAATCTGCCGAGCGGACCGCACCGCTACTATAATAAAGTTATTAACCCCTAATCCGCCTCACTAACCCTATCATAAATAGTATTAACCCCTAATCTGCCCTCCCTAACATCGCCGACACCTAACTTCAATTATTAACCCCTAATCTGACGACCGGAGCTCATCGCTACTATAATAAATGGATTAACCCCTAAAGCTAAGTCTAACCCTAACACTAACACCCCCCTAACTTAAATATAATTTACATCTAACAAAATAAATTAACTCTTATTAAATAACTTATTCCTATTTAAAGCTAAATACTTACCTGTAAAATAAATCCTAATATAGCTACAATATAAATTATAATTACATTGTAGCTATTTTAGGATTAATATTTATTTTACAGACAACTTTGTAATTATTTTAACCAGGTACAATAGCTATTAAATAGTTAAGAACTATTTAATAGTTACCTAGTTAAAATAATAACAAATTTACCTGTAAAATAAATCCTAACCTAAGTTATAATTAAACCTAACACTACCCTATCAATAAATTAATTAAATAAACTACCTACAATTACCTACAATTAACCTAACACTACACTATCAATAAATAAATTAAATACAATTGCTACAAATAACTACAATTACATTAACTAAGTAAAGTACAAAAAATAAAAAAGAACTAAGTTACAAAAAATAAAAAAATATTTACAAACATAAGAAAAATATTACAACAATGTTAAACTAATTACACCTACTCTAAGCCCCCTAATAAAATAACAAAGACCCCCAAAATAAAAATTTCCCTACCCTATTCTAAATTAATAAATGTAAAAGCTCTTTTACCTTACCAGCCCTGAACAGGGCCCTTTGCGGGGCATGCCCCAAGAAAATCAGCTCTTTTGCCTGTAAAAAAAAACATACAATACCCCCCCCCAACATTACAACCCACCACCCACATACCCCTAATCTAACCCAAACCCCCCTTAAATAAACCTAACACTAAGCCCCTGAAGATCTTCCTACCTTGTCTTCACCATCCAGGTATCACCGATCTGTCCTGGCATCCGGTGCTGAAGAGGTCCAGAAGAGGCTCCAAAGTCTTCCTCCTATCCGGCAAGAAGAGGACATCCGGACCGGCAAACATCTTCTCCAAGCGGCATCTTCGATCTTCTTGCATCCGGTGCGGAGCGGGTCCATCTTGAAGCAGCCGACGCGGATCCATCCTCTTCTTCCGGCGTCTCCCGACGAATGACGGTTCCTTTAAGGGACGTCATCCAAGATGGCGTCCCTTGAATTTCGATAGGTCGGTGATACCTGGATGGTGAAGACAAGGTAGGAAGATCTTCAGGGGCTTAGTGTTAGGTTTATTTAAGGGGGGTTTGGGTTAGATTAGGGGTATGTGGGTGGTGGGTTGTAATGTTGGGGGGGGGTATTGTATGTTTTTTTTTACAGGCAAAAGAGCTGATTTTCTTGGGGCATGCCCCGCAAAGGGCCCTGTTCAGGGCTGGTAAGGTAAAAGAGCTTTTACATTTATTAATTTAGAATAGGGTAGGGAATTTTTTATTTTGGGGGTCTTTGTTATTTTATTAGGGGGCTTAGAGTAGGTGTAATTAGTTTAAAATTGTTGTAATATTTTTCTTATGTTTGTAAATATTTTTTTATTTTTTGTAACTTAGTTCTTTTTTATTTTTTGTACTTTAGTTAGTTTATGTAATTGTAGTTATTTGTAGCAATTGTATTTAATTTATTTATTGATAGTGTAGTGTTAGGTTAATTGTAGGTAATTGTAGGTAGTTTATTTAATTAATTTATTGATAGGGTAGTGTTAGGTTTAATTATAACTTAGGTTAGGACATATTTTACAGGTAAATTTGTTATTATTTTAACTAGGTAACTATTAAATAGTTCTTAACTATTTAATAGCTATTGTACCTGGTTAAAATAATTACAAAGTTGCCTGTAAAATAAATATTAATCCTAAAATAGCTACAATGTAATTATAATTTATATTGTAGCTATATTAGGATTTATTTTACAGGTAAGTATTTAGCTTTAAATAGGAATAAGTTATTTAATAAGAGTTAATTTATTTCGTTAGATGTAAATTATATTTAAGTTAGGGGGGTGTTAGTGTTAGGGTTAGACTTAGCTTTAGGGGTTAATCCATTTATTATAGTAGCGATGAGCTCCGGTCGTCAGATTAGGGGTTAATAATTGAAGTTAGGTGTCGGCGATGTTAGGGAGGGCAGATTAGGGGTTAATACTATTTATGATAGGGTTAGTGAGGCGAGTTAGGGGTTAATAACTTTATTATAGTAGCGGTGCGGTCCGCTCGGCAGATTAGGGGTTAATAAGTGTAGGCAGGTGTCGGCGACGTTGAGGGGGGCAGATTAGGGGTTAATAAATATAATATAGGGGTCGGCGGTGTTAGGGGCAGCAGATTAGGGGTACATAAGGATAACGTAGGTGGCGGCGCTTTGCGGTCGGAAGATTAGGGGTTAATTATTGTAAGTAGCTGGCGGCGACGTTGTGGGGGGCAGGTTAGGGGTTAATAAATATAATATAGGGGTCGGCGGGGTTAGGGGCAGCAGATTAGGGGTACATACGTATAACGTAGGTGGCGGTCGGCAGATTAGGGGTTAAAAAAATTTAATCGAGTGGCGGCGATGTGGGGGGACCTCGGTTTAGGGGTACATAGGTAGTTTATAGGTGTTAGTGTACTTTAGGGTACAGTAGTTAAGAGCTTTATGAACCGGCGTTAGCCCAGAAAGCTCTTAACTCCTGCTTTTTTCCTGCGTCTGGAGTTTTGTTGTTAGATTTCTAACGCTCACTTCAGAAACGACTCTAAATACCGGAGTTAGAAAGATCCCATTGAAAAGATAGGATACGCAATTGACGTAAGGGGATCTGCGGTATGGAAAAGTCGCGGCTGAAAAGTGAGCGTTAGACCCTTTAATCACTGACTCCAAATACCGGCGGTAGCCTAAAACCAGCGTTAGGAGCCTCTAACGCTGTTTTTCACGGCTACCGCCAAACTCTAAATCTAGCCGTATATGAGGCTTAAAGGGACATTAAACACGACGTACATGCTAGATAGAATGATGCATTCAAAGAAAAGATTAGTCCATGACTAACATGTAGATGTATTTTTTAAAGTTTCATTAGTTGTTTAAAAAGTGACAAAATAAGTGTAAAGTTTTAGTGTCTATAAAACACTGGGAGCTGCCATGTTGTAACTTGTGTTACCTTCTCTGCTGTGGCCAATTAGGGTCAGTTATAAATAGGTCACTAGAGTGTGCAGCCAATTGTTGTGCTGGATTTAACAGTGTTCTGCACTTCCCTTTCTAACAGGAACTGAAAAGCTCACAATTTCAGAATGGAATTACAGGCAAAGAGGACAAAATAAATAATGAAAGTATATTGCAGAGTTGTTTTATTATATACAATTTATCATTTTATATTACCATCTCAAAGTGTTTAATGTCCCTTTAATAAAAAAAAGTTTTTTTGCACAATGAAGAAAGATTCCAATCCAAGGTAAAATAATCCCAATGCAGACTGTAGATACACCTCGAGATAGCAACATCAATAGCAAGTAGTTTTCTAGCACAATGTGCAATTTTTTTATTTTTTTATTTATTTTTTTGGTTTAAATTCGTTTGAATGCAGATCTTTCGCAATGCAGTACTGAACTACTGATACACTGTATATAAAAATATGATGTAAAAATCCCTTTAATAGTCATATGGCAAATGTAAGACTGGTCAATACGATCAAACACATTGTAAAAGCAACTTGCATGGCTAACTACATGTCAGGGTAAACGTAAACATATTGGTATATCCGTTTACTGCAGAGGAACTGGCTTTGTTTCACTAAGACTGGAGATGCCTTCGCATTTATGAATTCACATCAGGGGTGGAACTACCATTGGCGCAGCATGTGCAGTGGCTCATAGCAACCATTCTATACATAGGTATTTGCCTATGTGGTCATTATCTGTGTATAGATACTCATCGTCATTATACTGAACAGCATACTCATCAGTGTATAACTATTAAAGGGACAGTCTAGTCAAAATTAAACTTTCATGATTCAGATAGGGTATGCAATTTTAAACAACTTTCCAATTTGCTTTTGTCATCAAATTTGCTTTGTTTCCTTGGTATTCTTTTAAAAATCTAAACCTAAGTAGGCTCAAACTGATTTCTAAATCATTGAAAACCACCTCTTAGCTCAGAGTATTTTTAAAGTTTTTCAAAGTTATACAGTACTACTTCATGTTTGTCACATAGGTAACATTGTGCTCACTCCTGTGGAGTTATTTAGGAGTCTGCACTGATTGGCTAAACTGCATGTATGTCAAAAGCCGTGAGATAAGGGGGCAGTATGTTGAGGCTTAGGGGCATATTTATTAAAGCGTCAATCTCAGTGCATTCACCGGCGTCAATACGCTCGCCAGACATCACTGACGCGGATCCACATACGATCCCCTTATTTATAAAAATAACATCAAAAACACGCGAGTGAAGTGCGGTGCGTTGAGCATTGGACTGTTGTTAACTAACAGTCATTGATGTTGCGGTTATTTGGGTTTTTCCCAACTTTATTTATTCCATTTCATTACTGTCAATGAACAAGCACATTTCTCTAAAGCTAATCTTTTATTTTTCATCTGTTAATGTCCAAGAAATAGATTTATACCTCAACAAACAATATATCATAAAAAGTTATTTTTATATTGATTTGTTACATACTTTCACATAAATTAATGTGTATTTGTATTTATAGAAGTCATAATATGTGTTTATCTTTTTTTTGTTTTTTTTTTCTAAATGATTATTAATGCTAGAATTTGTACATATATCTTTGCACATACTTGTATATATTTGTATATGTCTAGGGTGATTACATATTCCTGTGCACCCTTTTTTTGTTTTCAGTTTGTTTGGATTTGAAAGCTTGCATTGTGTGGCTGTTTTAGGGTCTCAGGTATTGGAGAGGACCTTGACGTGGTACCTGAGCTTGTCCCATTTGGCCAGATGCGGTGACTAACCTTTCCAGTTTTGCTTTTAAATCTTAGCTGAGAGCTTGCAAGTGAGTGCTGGGTTTTCTCTGTGTGTTGTATTAATTTGTTTTGTAATTTTCCCTATGGTTCTTGCACCCAGACCTGTCTGGGGTTAACTGCTTGTGGCTCTGGGGACAGCACAACTTCCTGTGAGTGCCAGTGGCACCCAGGGCTGAGCATGTTGCAGGGTCATAGGATGTGTACCCGGTCCGGTATGAGAGTGCAGTTCCCTTCCGTGTTTTGTATATGTCTAGGGTGATTACATATTCCTGTGCACCCTTTTTTTGTTTTCAGTTTGTTTGGATTTGAAAGCTTGCATTGTGTGGCTGTTTTAGGGTCTCAGGTATTGGAGAGGACCTTGACATGGTACCTGAGCTTGTCCCATTTGGCCAGATGCGGTGACTAACCTTTCCAGTTTTGCTTTTAAATCTTAGCTGAGAGCTTGCAAGTGAGTGCTGGGTTTTCTCTGTGTGTTGTATTAATTTGTTTTGTAATTTTCCCTATGGTTCTTGCACCCAGACCTGTCTGGGGTTAACTGCTTGTGGCTCTGGGGACAGCACAGCTTCCTGTGAGTGCCAGTGGCACCCAGGGCTGAGCATGTTGCAGGGTCATAGGATGTGTACCCGGTCCGGTATGAGAGTGCAGTTCCCTTCCGTGTTTTGTATATATATATATATATATATGTTTGTGTTATGTCAGAAATCTTTTGCAAACATATTTACATGTCCCTAAGTTCCTTTTTTGGTTCTAAACAATGTTGTCTGTCATATCTCTGTGTTTATTTATACCACAATATGTATATAGTGTAAATGTATTATTATTTTGAGCAGGAATAATTGCGAATATAACATGTAATCAGGGTATCATATGTATTTATTTGCAATCAATGGATATTTTAAAGGGACATTAAACACTTTGAGATGATAATATAAAATGATAAATTGTATATATAAAAACAGCTCTGCAATATACTTTCAATATTTATTTTGTCCTCTTTGCCTGTAATTCCATTCTGAAATTGTAAGCTTTTCAGTTCCTGTTAGAAATGGAAGTGCAGTACACTGTTAAATCCAGCACAACCATTGGCTGCACACTCTAGTGACCTATTTATAACTGTCTTTAATTGGTCACAGCAGAGAATGTAACACAAGTTACAACATGGCAGCTCCCAGTGTTTTATAGACACTCAAACTTTACACTTATTTTGTCACTTTTTAAACAACTAATGAAACTTTAAAAAATACATCTACATGTTACTCATGGACTAATCTTTTCTTTGAATGCATCATTCTATCTAGCATGTATTTAGTGTTTAATGTCCCTTTTAGAGCTGGGACAGTTTTCTCTCTGTACCTGTGTAACCCCTCCTGACTGCAATCTAGTTTTAAAAACCACCCCTTCACAGGTGTTATAAAATAGACTGGCATATAAGATGACATTTCTTACTGAAAAAGAAATTCAAGAGAAGGAAGAAATACACTGAAAATAGCATGTCACTAAAGAGGTGATTTTAATTTCTGCTGTGTCTGAATCATTACAGTTTAATGTTAGGTGGGCTATCCCTTTGAGCTATCAGTTTAAGATTATATTGAATTAAACATAAATTCAAATTTTAAAATCCTTGTCTAAAATATTATACTTTGTGTCCTAATGTCAGCATCAATGTTTATCTTTAATACTAATTTCACATATACATACTTTCAAAGTATAATACACAATATAACAAATGGCACTTACAAGTTCTGATGAGTGATCAATGACACAAGTATCGAGCAATTTGATTTGTTAGTGATAGTTTAAAATGTATATTTGAATCAGATTGGCTGATGTCATAAATCATGTGATTATGCATATTCCAATCAAAAGTGGTTGAAAAATTTAGGATTTTGCGTCATAATTGGTGCGAAAAGTGTTTAGTCAAAATTGGTGCGAAGTGGAGAGTGGGACTTGTATTACATGGCTCAAACATGGTGCAAATAGATTTTTCCAAAAAAATAAAAAGGAAGTTAGCTATATTATGTTGTGTATTTATTCCATTTTCATCTCTATATCTTTTAGTGCGACAAGTTTGGGGCAAAACTTTTCAACAAATTTGTAGAAATAATATTGTCCCCTTGCTTTGTAGTGAGAGACAAATTTGTAGCATAATCCATAAGTAGTAATGTATTTATCATTTTTATCCCTATATCTACTAGTGCACCAAATGTGGAGCAATATTGTTTGATTTAGAAAGGGAATACAATTTTTTTTTTTTTTTCTTTTAAATATTTTTATTGAGGAAATGGGATACATACACTTTATATAGCAAATGCAATAGAACAGTTAAACATGACATATCTGATTATAGTTATGCATCAATATTGAAAATCCTCCTTTTTTAGTCCCCAAAAACAGTGATGCAGATCACTCTTGGATCTGTTCTGGTGCTTAAGAAAAACCAAAGGGGTTAATATGCAGCATAAAACAAAAATAAAAGTTTAAATAAGAATAAACTGCATCACATGAAAGTATAAACAAAATATGAAGAAACTACTCGTTTCTAATAGATACAAAATGGATGCAGGAGTCAGGACTGGTGTCTATATTAGTACAGCTCTCACAAAGGCAAACAACTATCATTTATAAACTTGTACAACTTGGCAAAGCGGGTAAACATGTTTCTCTTTTTTTTTTTTTTTTCCTTTCTTTTTGTTTTTCTGATGTCTCAGGCAGCTGTAAACCTATACTTTTAATATGTTGTTATACTCCCCTCTCTTGGTCGTAAAAATACAGTACAAACCCTGATATGTAAAGCACACAGAACCCAATCAAAAACCCTCCGTTAGAGTTAAGTTCTTGGTATTGCCTTTTTATGGAATATACTGGGCTTCCCATCCCCGGTCCCGGCCGCAGACCACGCACGGGCGACCCGCTTTGCTATCTACTTTCTTTCAAGAACTGAGGCTAGGTGCATAATAAATTTCCCTTTTTCAAATGTAAGGTTTTGTCCCCCTAGGAGCCCCCCCCTAAACCCCGCAGGAAACATATAAACTTATAAAAGGGTGTTGATGCTATTTCTGTGCCTCTTTTAAGATATCCATGTGCGTGTACTTCTAAAGCTTATCTACACTCTATTTAATGCAATAACAGGAGGGCTTGAAACCAGGTGATTCAGGACATTATACATGTAGAGGAATACTAACTCCCAAGCATACTCCAAAATCTTTTAAACGTGCAGGCTCTATATAAAAAGAGCGCCTATTAAAACACAAAAACAAAAACAATCACCATACTTAATTTAACAGTGATGAAATGTATATAACCGTATCAAGCATTGGCTGCTTTTGGGAAATCCCAGCAAGGATCCGTGATAGAGTGTTTATTTGAGTTCCCTTTCTCTGGCTTTAATTGGTCCCGACAGTGATGTTTTGTGAACAGTCTTTCAGGAACCATGCTGCCGAGATCGCGGGGTATATCCAGCGGCTTAGGTATAGACATTTCCGTTAAGGCTGGGGTGTAATCTTTATATATCCCAAGGCGTAAGTCTCCCTTGTCACCCCGTTCGACGGGTGCTTCAGTGTCGTAACCGCTTGGCTGTGGGTCAGTTTGAAGGAAAGTGCTGAGCTTCTTGTTACGCCTGGAGGCCGTTGCTCCGTTGGTTCTGGCGCCATTCCTATGTTTAAATGGTGGAGTCGTGCGGAATGGATTCTTAAAAAAAAAAGGGCTCCTCTGCTGCTTATCTGTCGGTTGAGGTTTGTCAGTTTGCTTGGGCAGCTGCTTTCGGTATGAAGCCTGGAGCGGTGGCCCTGCACAAACTGTAATTTCTCTTTTGTCTCGTGGAGGGGAGACCGCGGGAGCGCTCTTATCCGCGGCTCCCACATCCACAACTGCCACCGCTTTGTCTTTCACACCGTACTCTGGGTTGCTGAGCTTCATGCTTGGTTGTGTCAAAAAGTCCCAAGGAGCTCTTTGTAATAGGTCCATGAAGCGTTGTTCCATTCACTCCATAAAAGCATCAATGCGGGTTATGTATGTCTTTTCCATTACGGCAGCCATATTTGTTGCACAGCGATAGATGGTGTTCTCAGGTAGTCTAGTACTGGGGAGATTCTTTTAGTACCAAGAAGCTAAGTAAGTATGAGAATTTTATATTTCTTTATACAAGTCCTGACAAGTACCCTCGGCAAACCAAGGGGGGGTAGCGCTGCCTGTCCAGAGCCGCCTCTCCAGGCCTCTATTGTCCACTCTCGTGTTCCGGCTTCAAAAATACAGATATTAGCGTAGATTATGCCTGTTCAATCGCGGTACCAGCATTACTGGATCTTTTGTTTGTGGTTTCTCTGTAAAAAGTACCCTCCACAGGCGGATTGTTGGGTGATCAGCAGGAGCACTGAGAAGATGCGACCGTCCACAGTCGCTGTTAGGACACGCCCCCGGGAATACAATTTTAATAGAGTTTCTAATTTACTTTTATTATGTAATATACTTCATTATCTTGCAGCATCGAACATAAGCTTTCTGTGTTTTCAGACTCCCATTGAGTTCTATGGCATCCGCGGCCTCAAGGATGGTGGATTGAAAACTAGGTACGCTGCGTCGGAATACACATGAGCGTACCTGTTAAATGTTTGATAAATTGGGAAAAGGATCAAATAGAGTCTAATCTGAATTTGAAACATCTGTAATGACGCAAGCATCGATCTGCGTCGGATTCAGATTGCGGAATTGTATATCAAGTGACAAATTTCAACATTTGCTGATCTTGACGCTTTGATAACTACGGCGGATCAATCTCGCGACAAATACAAGGCGGAATTCAAGCGTATTTTCAGTTGACGCTTTGATAAATAGTGTTGATTATGCAAAACTGGTGAATGGGTAATAAAGGGATTAACCATCTTTTTAAACAATAACAATTTTTAAGTAGACCGTCCCTTTAATGTATAGATATTCTGTCAATGTAGAGAACAGCATATTCATCAGTGTATAGATATTCATGTTCATTCAGAGCAGTGATTTGATACACACATCATTATACTGCACAGTATGCTCACTATTAGTGTACATATATTCTGTCATACAGCATAGCATATTCATCAGAGTATAAATACTCATCATATTTATGCAGAGCAGTGTACTCATCAGGTTATATAAATCCACATCATTATACAGCACAGTATGTATGAATATATGTGTAGATAGATAGATGATAGATAGATAGAGATAGATAGATAGATGATATATATATATATAGATGATAGATAGATAGATAAATAATATTTGCACCAGGGTCCTCTGTTGAGTAGGTCCTCTACCAATTCACATTATAAGGATTAGGTTCTCTGTAATAACCAGAGATTTTACTAACTAGAGAGGAATCTCCATTCTTTATAAATCTAGCCTCATGAAGTAAGGATACTTCTCACTTTATGATATTGTGATCTGTCTGCCTGGCATTGAAGGGTTAAATATATTATATTGTATAGCTTTTTGAATAATAAGATTACACAACAATAAAACTTCAGTGTTCTAGAGGGCATGGTAACTAAAAAATATATAGCTGCATGCTCAGGATAAACACATACTACAGGCAGGGTATAGATTTATTCTAGGCAGAAAGACTTGGTGTGACAGGATATCGATAGGTCAGAGGAGCACATTAATTTGTGCTAAAACCTATGACACAGAACCCCAGTGGTAAAACAATAAAGACACAGAAACTAGAGGAACAGTGCCAAAAGCAGCCGCCTTTCATAAACATAATAACAGTAACCAGGGACAGGTCAAGAGAAACCCATAAATAACTATAACGCCATCATAGAAAGGCCAAGCCAAACACAGGTTCATGGCCAGAGGATAAGGCAAGAGATGTTGAGGTAATTGCTGGTTCTTTTCCTAACAGAAAAGCTAAGGATAACATCATTAGAAAAATGAAAACAGACCAAACTAATTAAACAGATTTTTTTTTTAAATAAAAAATAAAGCTTTAAATGTACTTTTTAATGCATTAATAAACCATAAAGGGCTAGATTACAAGTGGTGCACTAAATAACTTTTCCACTCAGGTGCTAGCTGTGCTCAAAGTAAAAATGTATTGTAGTCGAGTAAATGAGTGTAACAGAAGTTCAAGGCAAAAAGTTAGTGCGTAAGAAAAAGAACGATGCATGCAAACTTCAAGACTTCGGATATTGTGACTGTGCTAACTTCTCTCGATAGACTTCTGTTGGGCAAACTGTAAAAAAAAAAACTTAACAGTTATCGGCCACAGGCTAACCCGACACTGCTTTAGATCAACTGATCTAAACCTGAAGTTAGTTAGAAATAATTTAAATTCATATGTTCTTCACAGAAGATTTTTTTTTATTTTAAAATATATATTTCTGTATTTACATATATATAAAGTATATACTGTATATATATTTATATCTGTACAGGGAGTGCAGAATTATTAGGCAAATGAGTATTTTGACCACATCATCCTCTTTATGCATGTTGTCTTACTCCAAGCTGTATAGGCTCGAAAGCCTACTACCAATTAAGCATATTAGGTGATGTGCATCTCTGTAATGAGAAGGGGTGTGGTCTAATGACATCAACACCCTATATCAGGTGTGCATAATTATTAGGCAACTTCCTTTCCTTTGGCAAAATAGGTCAAAAGAAGGACTTGACAGGCTCAGAAAAGTCAAAAATAGTGAGATATCTTGCAGAGGGATGCAGCACTCTTAAAATTGCAAAGCTTCTGAAGCGTGATCATCGAACAATCAAGCGTTTCATTCAAAATAGTCAACAGGGTCGCAAGAAGCGTGTGGAAAAACCAAGGCGCAAAATAACTGCCCATGAACTGAGAAAAGTCAAGCGTGCAGCTGCCAAGATGCCACTTGCCACCAGTTTGGCCATATTTCAGAGCTGCAACATCACTGGAGTGCCCAAAAGCACAAGGTGTGCAATACTCAGAGACATGGCCAAGGTAAGAAAGGCTGAAAGACGACCACCACTGAACAAGACACACAAGCTAAAACGTCAAGACTGGGCCAAGAAATATCTCAAGACTGATTTTTCTAAGGTTTTATGGACTGATGAAATGAGAGTGAGTCTTGATGGGCCAGATGGATGGGCCCGTGGCTGGATTGGTAAAGGGCAGAGAGCTCCAGTCCGACTCAGACACCAGCAAGGTGGAGGTGGAGTACTGGTTTGGGCTGGTATCATCAAAGATGAGCTTGTGGGGCCTTTTTGGGTTGAGGATGGAGTCAAGCTCAACTCCCAGTCCTACTGCCAGTTTCTGGAAGACACCTTCTTCAAGCAGTGGTAAAGGAAGAAGTCTGCATCCTTCAAGAAAAACATGATTTTCATGCAGGACAATGCTCCATCACACGCGTCCAAGTACTCCACAGCGTGGCTGGCAAGAAAGGGTATAAAAGAAGAAAATCTAATGACATGGCCTCCTTGTTCACCTGATCTGAACCCCATTGAGAACCTGTGGTCCATCATCAAATGTGAGATTTACAAGGAGGGAAAACAGTACACCTCTCTGAACAGTGTCTGGGAGGCTGTGGTTGCTGCTGCACGCAATGTTGATGGTGAACAGATCAAGACACTGACAGAATCCATGGATGGCAGGCTTTTGAGTGTCCTTGCAAAGAAAGGTGGCTATATTGGTCACTGATTTGTTTTTGTTTTGTTTTTGAATGTCAGAAATGTATATTTGTGAATGTTGAGATGTTATATTGGTTTCACTGGTAAAAATAAATAATTGAAATGGGTATATATTTGTTTTTTGTTAAGTTGCCTAATAATTATGCACAGTAATAGTCACCTGCACACACAGATATCCCCCTAAAATAGCTATAACTAAAAAACAAACTAAAAACTACTTCCAAAACTATTCAGCTTTGATATTAATGAGTTTTTTGGGTTCATTGAGAACATGGTTGTTGTTCAATAATAAAATTAATCCTCAAAAATACAACTTGCCTAATAATTCTGCACTCCCTGTATATATGTAGGTATGTGTGCACATACCTATTTGCACAAAAAACACACTGATATGCATATATACAGTTACACACACACACGTGTATATATATATATATATGTATGTGTGTGTGTGTAACTGTATATATGCCCCTTAAAAGCCCTTAAAAAGACCACGTAGAGAGTGGGTGGGACTGCTTTATACATCACAGACCACCCAAAAGAGGAAATGAAGGGGGTGGAGGAACAGACAATACCAATTAGGATTATACATCTTTTATACACTTTAAAAAAATAATTATGTGGTTTTACTTGCAAACTAATATATTTTTCATTAAAGCATTCTTATAGTCTGAAATTTACCATCACTTTAACACAGAGAAAATTAATGCAGCAAGTTCTCACAGAGCATATACTGTGTGTATGTGTATATATGTATATATATATATATATATATATATATATATGTGTGTGTGTATGTATATATATATATATATATATATAATATACAGGTATACCCCGCTCATACAGTGGAGCTTACCCACAGGCTCTCAGGACCGTTCATGAGGATCATACCCCTTCTAGTGGAACAGGCACTCCATCCTGCTGCAACGTCATCTGGAGTCCAGGATCTCTTGTACCTCATACTCTTCAATACCATCTACTTGGATAGGTGGAGGAGGAGCGGCAGTCCGACCAGGAAATGGGTTGTTAAATATGGTTTCTGGAGAGACACATGGAACACTGGGTGGATCTTGAATGTGGAAGGTAGACTCAACCAAATTGCCACGGGGTTCTCTAGCTTTGTCACGGAGAAAGGACCTAGGAATTGTGGTCCCAGTTACTTGGAAAGACAAGTGGAGATGTTGGGTAGAGAGCCACACCTTGTCCACTATATTATAAAGTGGAGGCAACCTCCTTCCTCTATCTTTCTGTCGTTTTTGTCGTGCCTGGGAAGCAATCAACTGTTGTGTCAAGGTGTGGAGCAGAAAGTGGAGGTTGCATAGACATGTGCAGACCTTAGGGAACAGGGATAACAGGTGGTTAATCAGGTAGGGTATTAGGATGGTAGATGTCTTTGGTTATTGTATGCAAACTCTGCGAGGGGTAGATGCTCTTTCCAGTTGTCTTGCAGATGAGTAGAAAAGCAGCGAAGGTACTGCTCAAGGGTCTGATTAGTTCTCTCTGTTTACCCATTTGACTGAGGGTGGTAGGCTGTGGACAGGCACCGGGAGATACAGAGACTCCGGCAGAACTGGGTCCAGAACCGGGAGTTGAACTGCGTTCCATGGTTAGATACAATAGATTTGGGTACACCATGAAGTTGGAATATATGTGGGATGAATAGTTCAGAGGTCTGGCGTGCTATAGAGAGACAGGCAACTGGTATGAAATGCACCATTTTAGTGCCCCTGTCTACAATCACCATAATGGTGTTGTGTCGGGATGGAGGTAGTTTGACTAAAACATCAATGGAGATGTCCCTCCATGGATGTGTTGGCACAGGCAAAGGTTATAACAGCCCTGCTGGTCTGGAGGAGGCTTTCTTGTTGCAGGCACAAACGAAACAGGAGAAAACAAAGGAATGGATGTCAGAAATATCATAGAGGGGAGATGGTTGAGGAGGAGAGGCTCCTGGTCTCTCTCTCTCTCTCTCTCTCTCTGAAACAGGCACTCCTGGCTTGCTTGCAACTCCTGGATGGCTTGCATAATAGTGGTCAGCTGATTCTTGCGGGTTCCATGGTAAGGCTGAGTTACTATGTAATGGGAAAAGAAACTTCCCAAAGCCATCTTGATGATCGCACTGAGCTTCAGCTCTTGAGGATTTTCTAGTATTTTTTTAGTATTCCTTTTGCCTTTCTGTGATTCATCTAGAAGCCTTGTTTAATCTTTTGTGGGCCATGGTCTACCTGTGGGTTGTATAGAGAATTTAAAGGCTCCTGCTTCTTAAGTCAACAGCAGTATTCACTTATGACTTTTTAAGAGCTTGTTTTTTTTAGGTTTCTGGTAGCTATATACTGGAGACTGGTAGCCCTGGAGATATCTCTTGACAATAGCCCTGCATAGACATGCATTAATTTGGTAGTGAGTCCCAAATCAACATTCTGGCTAACGGAGTTTCCGCGTGTGAATGCATGTGTTCCCCTATAGAAATCAATAAAGAAAAAAAGAGATAAAAAATTACGCCCTACTCGCGAAATGAAAAAAAAAAAAAAAGTTTAAAAACCTAACACCCAACTATAAGCACCTAGCCTAATAACCCCTAAACCACCATACCCCCAGATAGTTACATGAAATGTAGATTCTCACAAGCTCCTGCAGATAGTGATGTGCAAGCTGTTAGAGCCATGGCCAAGGCCCCACAAACATCCAATATTTAGAAAAATCAGCAGCACCAATAATTGTAATATCTTATGTAACTTTTATTGTTCCCAGAGGACAGAAAACATGACGTTTTGGGCCTGCAAGCACTTAATCATATGCTTGTCTGGTATCTCCAAAACACATCTTATAATCACAATTCCGCAGGTGCATATCATTAGTCATAATTAATTAGGCCTTCATACACATATTAGTATTTGTAATGCAGAGTGACACCTAGTGGGCTAAAGGTGTAATATATCTACATAACAATTTAAAACCAATCAATTCAATATAGAGGTCTGCTAGAATCATCCTAACACATTGTTATTTACACTTTTATACATAGTAACAATAGTACATGCAGAGTTTTATACAATTAAGCATATCATATGCCTCACAAAAAAAAGATTCAAATCTATTTCTCGGCTCATACCATTCAGATACATAGTGTCCAGTTTAAAAATCCACAGTTTCCCATTTCTTAAACAATAGCTCTCTATCGCCCCCTCTCCTTGGGATATGGATATGGTCTATTACCTAAAATTTTAACTAGGAGAAGGAAGAACAAGAACTAGTTGTCAATATTGCAGAGACTGCCCTTACGGATGCCAAACAGCAGGTACTCAACAAAGGGCTGTCATTCTGCCCCAGTAAGGATTGCGATTTCTTCAGACGAAAGCTAGATTTTAATAGACTGTTTAGGAATATAAAGCTGAATTTTGTATTTTTTGCAACTAATGTGGTACAGAACCAAAGCCAAGTAAAGGGTTGTGATAAGATGTTAGTATTCCCAGATTAGGCTTGAAATATAAGAGTGAATTTGTTCCTAACAGCTATAACAGTAGTGTTGACACATATATCGAGCTAGTAAAGAAAAACATGGATAATTTGAAAAATGCTGTAAAGTGTAAAAAGAAATATAAGTCTAATTTGCCAGGCATTGAAAGAAAAGCATTACAATCTTTAAAAGAGAATAGGTATGTTGTGTATAAGCAAGCGGATAAGGGCGGTGCATTAGTTTTATTAGATAAAACTTACTACGTTGAGGAAATAAAATCACAACTAGCAGATATAGACACCTACACACAATTAAAACATAATCTCACTAGCATAATACAAAAAGAGATCAAATCATGTGTGATTAAAGCTGTAAATAATGGTTTAATTGATGATGAGACAAAAAAGTTCTTATTTGTTGAGAATGGAATTATACCTGTTTTCTATACAATCCCCAAAGCACACAAGAGGCTAGATAGACCCCCAGGGAGACCAATTGTTGCTAGTACAGAATCCATATTTTCACATATCTCCATATATCTCGATAGAATACTTAGAAGTTTTGTCAAGCAAACAGCTTCATATATTAAAGACACAGGAAACTTTTTGTTGAAAATAAGGAATATGGAGATATCAGAAAGATGTATCCTTTAATTTTATATACTTCAATTGACCATGAGATTGGTCTAGGTGCAATTGGGAGCATATTGGCCTCTAGCAATGTATATACTAAACAGCAACAGGAATTTTTGCTAGAATTGTTAAGTATTATTCTGTACTTCAACTATTTTTTGTTTGAAGACAACTTTTATATGCAAAAAAAAAAGGCAATGAGATCCAATGTCGCCCCAACCTATGTGAATTTATTTATGGCCATTTTTGAAGAAAGATTTGTTTTCCAGAACAGAGGTTACTTCTATATGGCGCAACTTGGTGGCGCTATATAGACAACATCTTTGGGGTGTGGTGGGGTGATATTGGATCCCTTCTTGAGTTTGTCCAGGATCTAAATATTGCCACCAGGCATATCAAATTTACTGTAACTTGGAATGAATACTCTTTGAATGTTAAGACAGAAAGGTATGTGGTTGGAAAACCTGTGCAACATGAGAGAGAATTATTTTTGTCTCTGAATACAATCATTTAAGTGATAAGGTACTAAAAGTACTTTGTAAATATTGGTTAATATTAAGTGAATGTCATCCAGAAATCCCTGTATTTAAAAGCACCCCCCATGCCCGCCTATAGCCGAGGGTACAAGCACAAATGATGTACTAGTGAGGACAGATATTGGTAGTCAGAAGAAATAAGCCCAAAGATATATAACTAAGAAAAGTAATGGTTGTTACTCATGCCTGGGATGCATTAATTGCAATAATATGATAAAGGATGATGTGTTTTTACACCCTCTGACAGGACAGAAATTTAATATAAAAGGTTTCTATACCTGTAACACAAGTTATGTTATCAATCTTATCAAGTGTCCATGAGGGTGGGCCTATATTGGCGAGACACACATAGGGTGAGGGACAGAATTACACAACATAAGTCAAATACCGTATTAGATGTGAAGACACTCTTGCCCCAGTAACTAACCATTTCTTAACTTTGGCCAATCTCCCAGTTAAAATTTCAGGTAATAGATCATATCCCTATCCCAAAGAGAGGGGCGATAGAGAGCTATTGCTTAAGAAAAGTAAAACAATGTGGAGTTTTAAACTGGACACTATGTATCCAAATGGTATGAACCGAGAATAGATTTGAATCTTTTTTTGTGAGGTATATGATATGCTTAATTGTATAAAACTCTGCATGTACTATTGTTACTATGTATATAAAGTGTAAATAACAATGTGTTTAGGATGATTTTAGCAGACCTCCTATAATTAAATTGATTGGTTTTAAATTGTTATGTAGATATATTACACCTTTAGATCCACTAGGTGTCACTTCAGCATTACAAATACTAATATGTGTATATAGGCCTAATTAATTATGACTAATGATATGCACCTTTGGAATGGTGTTTATAAGATGTGTTTTGGAGATACCAGACAAGCATATGATTAAGTGATTGTAGGCCTGAAACGTCATGTTTTCTGTCTTCTGGGAACAATAAAAGTTACATAAGATATTACAATTGATGGTGCTGCTGATTTTTTCTAAATACCCTCCAGATAGCAAACACTAAATAAAGCTGTTAACCCCCTAAACTGCCATCCCCAACATCGCAAACTTTTTTTGTTGTTGTAGGAAATTATATAAGTCTTTCCTTGTTATGTCTGGATCTTGTTGCAAGCGGTCTTCACTCAGGAGCGGAGGCTCCTAACTGTATCGGTGCAGGTGTAAGAGAGGATGGAGGTTCTGCAGATGGCAGAAGAAGTTACCATTTTTTGTAGCAGTTCTCTGGCTTGTTGGGGGGTAAATATCACACATTTTTGCCTGGCACTTCCACGGGACTTTTGACAGAACTATAATATTATTTCTGCTAATTATAGGCCCTGTGTATTAAAATGCAGATGGATAAGACTTGTCAACATACCTTTGTGTCAAATAGGCAGCGGATGTACAGTGTCTTCCCCATGCAATGTTGCCCCTTGTGCAAAATGCAAGAGCAGGGTCTATCAATAAATCCAAACAAACATTGTAGAAAGCATCCGCTGCTTTGTATAGATTCATTCGGAAGCTGCATTCTTAGGGAGAGGAGGGACAGTGTAGCTGCTGCTGATTTAGTAGGGAAATCTATAGCTAGGCTAGTGTATTCAGTGTCCACTACAGTCCTGAAGGACTCATCTGATCTCTGCTGTAAGGACAGCACCCCAAAAAGCCCTTTTTAGGGCTGCTTTTTTTACCCCTGTGTAATCTAATTGCAGTTTCTTGCCTGCCAGCGTGTGTGCCAGGCTCACAGCGTATACTGTGCCCACTTGCCCAGTGCCACCACTCATATCTGGTGTAACAGTAGTGTAAATTTAAATAAAAATAAACTTTTTTGACTGTGAAACATCAGTCTGCTTGTGTAATCTAATTGCAGTTGCCTGCCTGCCAGCGTGTGTGCCAGGCTCACAGCATATACTGTGCCCACTTGCCCAGTGCCACCACTCATATCTGGTGTAACAGTAGTGTAAATTAAAAAAAAAAAACTTTTTTGACTGTGAAACATCAGTCTGCTTGTGTAATCTAATTGCAGTTGCCTGCCTGCCAGCATGTGTGTCAGGCTCACAGCATATACTGTGCCCACTTGCCCAGTGCCACCACTCATATCTGGTGTAATAGTAGTGTAAATTTAAAAAAAAAAACTTTTTTGACTGTGAAACATCAGTCTGCTTGTGTAATCTAATTGCAGTTGCCTGCCTGCCAGTGTGTATGTCAGGCTCACAGCGTATACTGTGCCCACTTGCCCAGTGCCACCACTCATATCTTGTTTAATATTAGTGTACATTTAAAAAAGAAAAAAACTTTTTGGACTGTGAAATATCAGTCTGCTTTTTTGTGTCAGGCTCACAGCGTATACTGTGCCCTCTTGCCCAGTGCCACCACTCATATCTTGTTTAATAGTAGTGTAAGTATACATTTAAAAAAAAAAACATTTTTGACTGTGAAACATCAGTCTGCTTTTTTGTGTCAGGCTCACAGCATATACTGTGCCCACTTGCCCAGTGGCACCACTCATATCTTGTTTAATAGTAGTGTAAGTGTACATTTAAAAAAAAAACTTTTTGGACTGTGAAACATCAGTCTGCTTTTGTGTGTCAGGCTCACGGCATATACTGTGCCCACTTGCCCAGTGCCACCACTCATATCTTGTTTAATAGTAGTGTAAGTGTAAATTTAAAAAAAACAAAAAAACATCAGTCTGCTTTTTTGTGTCAGGCTCACAGCGTATACTGTGCCCACTTGCCCAGTGCCACCACTCATATCTTGTTTAATAGTAGTGTAAGTGTACATTTAAAAAAAAAAACTTTTTGGACTGTTAAACATCAGTCTGCTTTTTTGTGTCAGGTTCACAGCGTATAGTGTGCCCACTTGCCCAGTGCCACCACTCATATCTTGTTTAATAGTAGTGTAAGTGTACATTTAAAAAAAACAACTTTTTGGACTGTGAAACATCAGTCTGCTTTTTTGTGTCAGGCTCACAGCGTATACTGTGCCCACTTGCCCAGTGGCACCACTCATATCTTGTTTAATATTAGTGTAAGTGTACATTTAAAAAAAAAAAAAAACTTTTTTGATTGTGAAACATCAGTCTGCTTTTTTGTGTCAGGCTCACAGCGTATACTGTGCCCACTTGCCCAGTGGCACCACTCATATCTTGTTTAATAGTAGTGTAAGTGTACATTTAAAAAAAAAAAAATCTTTTTGGACTGTGAAACATCAGTCTGCTTTTTTGTGTCAGGCTCACAGCGTACACTGTGCCCACTTGCCCAGTGCCACCACTCATATCTTGTTTAATAGTAGTGTAAGTGTACATTTATAAAAAAATGACAGGCAGAGGCAGGCCACCCCACAGGTGCCGTCGTGGACGTGGTGCTGTGATTCCCATTGGCCTTAGAATAATGCCCAGTTTTCAGAGGCCACGTACCATGAACTCAAAAAGTTCTGAGGACATAGTTGACTTTTTAACACAGGACACCCAATCTTCTATAGCTTCGCACCGAAGGCACCATCAGCGACATCATACCATTTGTTTTCTTCCTGGAGCGTGCCCTGGATCAGGCCGTAGATGAGCGTGAAGAGGAAGAGTTTCACCACCAGAAACAGCCTTATCAGCATCACTTGCTGGACCAGTGGCAACGCTGGAAGAGGATTGTGAGGAAGAGGAGTCAGAGGAGGAATGTGGCTTTAAGGAGGAGGAGGAAGACCAACCACAACAGGCATCCCAGGGTGCTCGTTGTCACCTATCTGGTACCCGTGGTGTTGTACGTGGCTGGGGGGAAGAAGATACCTTCAGTGAGATCACTGAGGACGAGGAACAGGACATGAGTAGCTCGCATCCAACCTTGTGCATATGGGGTTTTTCATGCTGTTGTGCCTGTTGAGGGACCCTCGTATAAAAAAGCTGAAGGAGAACGACCTGTACTGGGTGTCCACGCTACTAGACCCCCGGTATAAGCATAAAGTGCCTGAAATGTTACCGAATTACCGCAAGTCGGAAAGGATGCAGCAGTTCCAAAAGAAATTAAAAAGTATGCTTTACACAGCATATAAGAGTGATGTTACAGCACAACGGGAATCTAATAGGGGAAGAGGTTAAAGTAATCCTCCTCCTCCCACGACCACGCCGGCAAGGACAGGATGCTTTATAGACGTGTTGTTGATGGAGGACATGCAGAGCTTTTTAACTCCTATGCATCGCCACAGCCCTTCGGGGTCCACCCTCAGAGAACGATTCGACCGACAGGTAGCAGACTACCTCGCCTTAACTGCAGATCTCGACACTCTGAGGAGCGATGAACCCCTGGGTGGGTGTGCAGGCTTGACCTGTGGCCTGAGCTATTCCAATTTGCGATAGAACTTCTGGCCTGCCCCGCTTCAAGTGTCCTGTCAGAAAGGACCTTCAGTGCAGCAGGAGGTATTGTCACTGAGAGAGAAGTCACCTAGGTCAAAAAAGTCTAGATTACCTTCACCTTTATTAAGATGAATGAGGGATGGATCCCGAAGGGACTGACATTGGGCAATACATTTGACTAAAAAAGGCCTGATGAGATGAGCTGCCTTGGGCTAAAAATGGTCCACACGCTGGTGTATTTTATCTCTGAATGCAGGATGACTTGCGTGACTTATCCGCCACAACTTTCTGCCTGGGAAACAAACATCAATTTTTCTGGCCGCTGCTACAGCAGCGGCTGCAACAATACCTAATTTTTCAAGCATGTATACATGCCTAATTTTTCTGGCCTCTGGTGCTGCACTGTGGCTTCAAAAACCAAATCAATAAAAAAGGCACATAACAGGGATTAAACTGATAGGAATAGTACTACTTAACACACCACTACTATCTGGTGGCACATTAGATTGCACGCGCAGGTGCCCCAAATTTGAAGTAGGAGGACCGACCAAGCATCTTTTCCCATCTCCCGGTTCCTAAAATCCATGCCATATACACGTCCCCTGATAGGGGACATAACAGGGATTAAATTGATAAGAATAGTACTACTTAACACACCACTCATATCTGGTGGCACAGTAGATTGCACGCGCAGTGCCCCAAATTTGAAGTAGGAGTACCGACCAAGCATCTTTTTCCATCTCCCGGTTCCTAAAATCCATGCCATAACATGTCCCCTGATAGGGGACATAACAGGGATTAAACTGATAAGAATAGTATTACTTAATACACCACTCATATCTGGTGGCACAGTAGATTGCACGTGCAGTGCCCCAAATTCAAAGTAAGAGGACCGACCAAGCATCTTTTTCCATCTCCCGGTTCCTAAAATCCATGCCATATACACGTCCCCTAATAGGGGACGTAACAGTGATTAAACTGATAAGAATAGTATTACTTAACACACCACTCATATCTGGTGGCACAGTAGATTGCATGCGCAGTGCCCCAAATTTGAAGTAGGAGGATCGACCAAGCATCTTTTTCCATCTCCCGGTTCCTAAAATCCATGTCATATACACGTCCCCTGATAGGGGACGTAACAGGGATTAAACTGGTAAGAATAGTACTACTTAACACACCACTCATATCTGGTGGCACAGTAGATTGCACGCGCAGTGCCCCAAATTTGAAGTAGGAGGACCGACCAAGCATCTTTTTACATCTCCCGGTTCCTAAAATCGATGCCATATACACGTCCCCTGATAGGGGATGTAACAGGAATTAAACTTATAAGAATAGTACTAATTAACACACCACTCATATCTGGTGGCACAGTAGATTGCATGCGCAGTGCCCCAAATTTGAAGTAGGAGGACCGACCAAGCATCTTTTTCCATCTCCCGGTTCCTAAAATCCATGCCATATACACGTCCCCTGATAGGGGACGTAACAGGGATTAAATTTATAGTAGTAATACTTAACACACCTTATAATAACGCAGAGAGAGGCAATGCAGAGAGAGTAGTCTGAAGAAGAGGAGTCAGAGGAGGAAGGTGGCTTTGAGGAGGTGGAAGACCAAACACAGCAGGCATCCCAGGGGGCTTGTTGTCACCTTTCGGGGACCCTTGGTGTTGTACGTGGCTGGGTGGAGGAAGAGACCTTCAATGACATCAGTGAGAACAAGGAACGGGACATGGCTAGCTTGGTATCCAACCTTGTGCAAATAGGGAGTTTGCGGTTGTGCAAATGGACTGTTTGCGGTTGTTTGTGGTGCGTTAAACAGGGAGTTTGGTCTGTCACTGTGAAGCGGGCGTAACCCTTACACTACCTGATCGATACAACATCATACCTCATGTTTTAAAGCATGTTATTCCAAACAATTTAGGAATGTTAGGTGATTTATGCCCTTTATGGATTAAAACCAGACTCTGCATCAACTATGTAATTTTCCGTGGGAGTTTTGCCATGGATCCCCCTCCGGCATGCCACAGTCCAGGTGTTAGTCCCCTTGAAACAACTTTTCCATCACTATTGTGGCCAGAAAGAGTCCCTGTGGGTTTTAAAATTTGCCTGCCTATTGAAGTCCATGGCGGTTCGCCCGTTCGCAAACTTTTATGTTCGCAACATCACTAATTACGAGTCACAGCGGTATAGCTATACTGCAAGCATTTTAGCCTGTAACACAACGTCCATTCCGCACTCAAAAAAATTATGTTTGAGTGCAGGATTTTCATAACACCCGTATTAAAGATTGTGTGGTCGGCTAAAATGCTTGCGTTACAACCTATACCGACATGATTCATACCGCCATCTGAGATCAGTAGGTATGGATTTTGCGAAACAAAAATGTTTCACAAAGCTCAAAACGTAACTGTTACAAAGTACACTAACACCCATAAACTACCTATTAACTCTTAAACCACCGCCCTCCCGCATCCCAAACACTATATTAAACCTATTAACCCCTAATCTGCCGCCCACCCACATTGCAACTATTAAATAAAGTTATTAACCCCTAATCTGCCACCCACCCACATCATCAACACTATTTCAATATATTAACCCCTAAACCGCCGCTCCCCGACATCGCTGCCACTAAATAAACCTATTAACCCTAAACTTCCGGCCCCCCACCATCGCCGCCACTAAGTAAACCTATTAACCCCTAAACTGCCAGCCCCCCACATCGTAACTACTAAACTAAACCTATTAACCCCTAAACCACCGGCCCCCCACTTTGCAAAAGACAAAATTAATCTATTAACCCCTAAACCAAACAACCCCTAACTTTACATTAGAATTACAATATAACTTTATTTAAATAATAAGAATTTACCTGTGAAATAAAAATAAACCAAAAATTAAACTATAAATTAACCATTTTAAAAACCTAAATTACAAATGAAAAAAAGTCTAACACTATGAAAAAATCGAAAACCTAAATTACAAATGAAAAAAAAAAATCCTACAAATTATTTTTTTTAAAAAAATCTAAGATTACAAAAAATAAACACTAAAATTACGAAAAATAAAAAACACTAAGATTACAAAAAATAATAAACGAAATTATCAAAAATAAAAACAATTACACATAATCTAATAGCCCTATAAAAATAAAAAGCCCCCCAAAATAAAAATACCCCCTAACCTACAATAAACTACCAATAGCCCTTAAAAGTGCCTTTTGTAGGGCATTGCCCTAAGTTAAACAGCTAATTTACCTGGCAAAAATACAAAGTCCCCCCCAACAGTAAAACCTACCACCCAACCAACCCCCCCCAAAATAAAAAAACGTACTCTATAAAAAAACGAAGCTACCCATTGCCCATTTGTATGGGCATTGCCCTTAAAAGGCATTCAGCTCTTTTTCACTGCCCTTAAAAGGCATTCAGCTCTTTTACACTTTGCCCAAAGCCCTAATCTGAAAAAAAACACCCCCAAAAAATAAAAAAAATTGCCTAACACTAACCCCAGAATATCTGCTCACGGTTCCTGAAGCCCTGACATCCATCTCCATCCTGGTAGCGAGAAGTCTTCATCCAGGCGGAGACATCTTCATCCATTGCGGGGGCGTCTTTCTACTCTTCATCCCAGCAGAGTAGAGCTATCCTGAAACGGCGATGACATCCTGCGGGGAGCATCCTCTTCATATAGTCACCGCCGTACATTGAAGTTGAATGCAAGATAGTCGTTTCAAAATGGCGTACCCTGCATTCCTATTGGCTGATTTGATTCTTCAAATTCAAATCAGCCAATAGGATGAGCGCTTCTGAAATCCATTTGGCTGTTCAAAACAGCCAATAGGATGAGAGCTACTGAAATCCTATTGGCTAATTTGATGTCATCGCCGGTCCAGGATAGCTCCGCGCCCCTGGGATGAAGAAAGAAGACGCCGCTGCAATGGATGAAGATGTCGCCGCCTGGATGATGACTTCTCGCTGCCTGGATGAAGACTTCTCGCTGCCTGGATGGAGATGGATGTCTGGACTTTAGGAATCGTGAGTAGATATTATGGTGTAAGGTGTTAGTTATGTTTTTTATTTTTTGGGGTGTTTTTTCCAGATTAGGGCCTTTGGGCAAAGTGTAAAATAGCTGAATGCCCTTTTAAGAGCAGTGATAAAAGAGCATAATGCCCTTTTAAGGGCCAATGCCCATACAAATGCCCTTAAGGGGTAATGGGTAGCTTAGGTTTTTGTAGAGTTAGGCTTTTTATTTTGGGGGGTTGGTTGGGTGGTGGGTTTTACTGTTGGGTGCACCCTTGTATATTTTTGCCAGGTTAAAAGAGTGTTTAACTTAGGGCAATGCCCTACAAAAGGTCCTTTTAAGGGCTATAGGTAGTTTATTGTAGGGTAAGGGGTTGTTTTTATTTTGGGGTGCCTTTTTTATTTTTGATAGGGCTATTAGAATGAGGTGTAATTCTTTTTATTTTTGATAATTTCATTTATTATTTTTTGTAATCTTAGAGTTTTTAATTTTTCGCAATTTAGTGTTTATTAGTTTCTCTGTAATTTAGATTTACATTTTTTTTTTCATAGTGTTAGGTTTTTTTTAAATTGTAATTTTAGATTTTTAATTTATAGTTTTTTTAATTTTATTAGAATAGTTATGTTAGGTTTATTTATAGTTTAAACAAGTTTTTTTTTAATTTCAAAGGTAAGTTTTTATTTATTTTAGATAATTATAATTATAATTTTAATTTAAATTTAGGGATGTTAGGTTTAGGGGTTTATAGTTTAATTTAGTGTTTTGCGATGTGGGGGGGCCAGCGATTACGGGGTTAATAGGTTTATTTAGGTAAGTGTCAGCGATGTCGGGGAGTGGGGAAAATAGGGGTTATAATTATATTAAGTGTCGGCTAATTTCCAAGGGAGTGGCGGAATAGAGGTTAATAACTTTTATTAGTGTCAGCAATGTCAGGGGCAGTGGACTTAGGGGGTTTTTAGACTAGCGGGTTTACTATTAGGTTTAATCGTAATTTGCTATTTCCCATAGACATCAATGGGGTTGCGTTATGGGCTCGCCATTGCACACTTCAGTGTTTGTCTTTTCTTCTAAAACTTTCTTCCCATTTATATCTATGGGGGGAAAGCGTGCACGAGCACGTAAACTCAGCCCTTCTGCGGTATGGAGCTTAACACACCATAATGCACAGCACAAGGAGGTTTTTCAGTAACTCGTAATGGCAGCGCTATGAAGAGTGCAATAACGCAAATTTTTTTGGTGTTAGTTTTGCACCCTGTTTAGCGCAAAACTCATAACCTAGGCGAGACTATTTAAATGGTTTTCCAAAGGACTGATATTTAAAACCCTACCAAATGCATGCAAATCATTTCACACAGCTCTTTTTGTGGACTGGAATCCACAAAACAATGAATATAAAAGCTCCGTTATGGATAATGTTTCATGAAAACTTCAGTATATTTCTGAAGACTGAAATAATGAAATCAAATTTTGCACTCACGTCTCATATTTATGAGGATGAACCAAATTTGCATTTACTCATAGATAAAAAGTTGTATGATCTCTGGCAAGAACCACAAAATGTCTCTCATTTCAATAATCAGCTTTCTCTTGACTATGGTGTGTAACTAAGGGCTTCTTTAGAGTCACCAGACCCTACAAAATAGGACTACTGCTGTTCAGTATTTGCCATTGTTGCCTCAATCATTTGATAGCTGGATGAGCAAAGGGTCACTCATTCAAAAGAGGAGGATTACCTCTTTCATATAATGGATCTTAAACACCTCTTAACATTGTGCGGATAAAGTCAGGAGCTATCCTAACATCTATTAGTCTGTTTCCCACATAGTGCCAAATTACGAGTGGCGTGCTAACTGTTGCACACGTGCAATATCAGGTTTATTGTGGCTGTTTTTACGTGTGTTGGAAATAGCGCACGTATTACAATTTGAAAGTAAATGCGTTTGCTCGATTGCAATTGAATTTAATAAGCGCCAGAATAAAAAGTTACACAAAACACATCAAAATTACATTATAAAGTACAATTACACTAATAATAACATCATCTAATACTAATTATTGAAAAAAATGCAGAAAAAAGTTATAGGGGGTCAAAGATATGCGGTCTCAAATGTTAAAAAAAAAAAAAGGACTGAAGGGGGCTTTAACATTAGGATACATACATATACATGTCTAAAATAAGTATATGCATTTGTATGTGTATATACTGTATCTATATATATATTTATATATATATATATATATATATATTGTTCCAACTTCATGCACTCACTTCACCAAGTATCAATATGCCTGGTTGTCTCCTCCTGAACGTATTCTTATGTAAATTTCTCAATGATGAGGGCACTCACAGGACTTAATAATGAAGTAATATTTTATTAATCAATACGTTACATCAGCATGTGCCAAGGTCGACGTTTCGGATTAAAAATTAAGCCGTCTTCAAGATCATCTTAGACTTTCAATGTTACAAGTTCGGCTTTTGAACCGCCATTTGAGAATGCTGCTCGTCTCTAGTGTTCTAGCTTTCTCTAATGGTGGTTCAGACGCCGAACTTGTAACAATGAAAGTCTAAGATGGTCTTGAAGACGGCTTAATGTTTAAGCCGAAACGTCGATCTTGACACATGTTGATGTAACATATTGATGAATAAAATTTTACTTCATTAAGTCCTGTGGGTGCCCTCATCATTGAGAAATGTATGTATGTATGTATGTATGTATATATATGTATATATATATATATATATATATATATATATGTATATATGTATTTACAGACATATATACACATATATATATATATATATATATATATATATATATATATAGTGTATTGAAGCCATTTGCAGTCAAGTAGATGAAAACATGTAAAATCACATGTATGCAATATTCATATTTAACAGAGTTTTATACTGTGTTTTTAGTGTACACATCTTTCATTCCAGTTATCTGCACATGAGGGAATATGTTCTAAGTATTTCTATATAGATATTCCTATTTATATCTTTATATATCTATACCTATATATAATTATATATATGGTATATATAGAAATATATATATATATATATATATATATATATATTACCAAAACAACATCATCTAAATATTTATTTAGGAATAAAAAGAACAGATTCTACTATGTGCAGAACTTTGTAATGTGAAATATTAATATTTCATGTCATGTTAGCACACATAAGAAAATGCGATCTTGTTTGCGCAACTTGAATTTGTTTTTCTAGACTTTTCACGCTTTAATGAAATCTATGGGGGAACACTTTAACGCGGTTACGATATTGTAACTTTGGCTTTTTGTGCAACTCAGGTTAGTATACAAGCAAAAACATTTTACTTTCAACTTGTAATACATGTGGTATCTAAATCTATATATCTATAGGAATATATATATATATATATATATATATATATAATGAATGAAAGGCCGCACTCTCTGGTCCTTTACATATACAGTCAGATGACGCCCGGACCCGGATAGCAAATCATCGCTCGGCCATTAGAGCAGCCATTAAGGATCACAGGAGTGACCAACCGGTCGCTAGGCATTTTCTGCAGGCTGGACATAACCCCACTGATCTATGGTTTGTTCTTATTGATCACGTCCCCCCTCTGAAAGGGGTGGTGACAGGAACAGAACCCTCCTTCAAATTGAAGCCAAATGGACATATTGGCTGAATACTATACAACCACATGGACTTAATTCTATGCTAGATTGGCATTGCTTTCTCTAAAGATGACCCACCTTCTGTCAAATCAGTATTGATTCTTTAATGAGCAGTCCAGTGATCCCCTCTATATGAGAGTCCATGAGTCATTGAAGATTAGTAGATACATTTATTTTTTATACAAATAAAACTGTATATGTAAAGGACCAGAGAGTGCGGCCTTTCATTCATTATAGTATTCAACCCCTGCATGCACCCTGGCAGATTGACTTTGGAAGTGAGAGTGCTCTCCAGCTGCTCATATTTATTTATATATATATATATATATATATATATATATATATATATATGTATATATATGAGACCTCAATAAATGAGGCAAATTTCCATCAAAACATCCAAGAACAAAGGCATGTATTAAAATCAGCTGAGATCCAGTAAAATAGGCAGTCAGTAAGATCTATACGCGTTTCAAAGGCCTGAGTGACTTTCGTCTGCCTTCTTCATCAGAGGTACTGATCTACTGACAAGCTGCCTGAATTATACAGGGAGTGCAGAATTATTAGGCAAGTTGTATTTTTGAGGATTAATTTTATTATTGAACAACAACCATGTTCTCAATGAACCCAAAAAACTCATTAATATCAAAGCTGAATATTTTTGGAAGTAGTTTTTAGTTTGTTTTTAGTTTTAGCTATTTTAGGGGGATATCTGTGTGTGCAGGTGACTATTACTGTGCATAATTATTAGGCAACTTAACAAAAAACAAATATATACCCATTTCAATTATTTATTTTTACCAGTGAAACCAATATAACATCTCAACATTCACAAATATACATTTCTGACATTCAAAAACAAAACAAAAACAAATCAGTGACTAATATAGCCACCTTTCTTTGCAAGGACACTCAAAAGCCTGCCATCCATGGATTCTGTCAGTGTTTTGATCTGTTCACCATCAACATTGCGTGCAGCAGCAACCACAGCCTCCCAGACACTGTTCAGAGAGGTGTACTGTTTTCCCTCCTTGTAAATCTCACATTTGATGATGGACCACAGGTTCTCAATGGGGTTCAGATCAGGTGAACAAGGAGGCCATGTCATTAGATTTTCTTCTTTTATACCCTTTCTTGCCAGCCACGCTGTGGAGTACTTGGACGCGTGTGATGGAGCATTGTCCTGCATGAAAATCATGTTTTTCTTGAAGGATGCAGACTTCTTCTTGTACCACTGCTTGAAGAAGGTATCTTCCAGAAACTGGCAGTAGGACTGGGAGTTGAGCTTGACTCCATCCTCAACCCACAAGCTCATCTTTGATGATACCAGCCCAAACCAGTACTCCACCTCCACCTTGCTGGCATCTGAGTCGGACTGGAGCTCTCTGCCCTTTACCAATCCAGCCACGGGCCCATCCATCTGGCCCATCAAGACTCACTCTCATTTCATCAGTCCATAAAACCTTAGAAAAATCAGTCTTGAGATATTTCTTGGCCCAGTCTTGACGTTTCAGCTTGTGTGTCTTGTTCAGTGGTGGTCGTCTTTCAGCCTTTCTTACCTTGGCCATGTCTCTGAGTATTGCACACCTTGTGCTTTTGGGCACTCCAGTGATGTTGCAGCTCTGAAATATGGCCAAACTGGTGGCAAGTGGCATCTTGGCAGCTGCACGCTTGACTTTTCTCAGTTCATGGGCAGTTATTTTGCACCTTGGTTTTTCCACACGCTTCTTGCGACCCTGTTGACTATTTTGAATGAAATGCTTGATTGTTCGATGATCACGCTTCAGAAGCTTTGCAATTTTAAGAGTGCTGCATCCCTCTGCAAGATATCTCACTATTTTTTACTTTTCTGAGCCTGTCAAGTCCTTCTTTTGACCCATTTTGCCAAAGGAAAGGAAGTTGCCTAATAATTATGCACACCTGATATAGGGTGTTGATGTCATTAGACCACACCCCTTCTCATTACAGAGATGCACATCACCTAATATGCTTAATTGGTAGTAGGCCTATACAGCTTGGAGTAAGACAACATGCATAAAGAGCATGATGTGGTCAAAATACTCATTTGCCTAATAATTCTGCACTCCCTGTATTCACACCTGGGGCGATTACGTCAGTGGGCGGTTTTACAAATATGCTAATGCTTTCAATGTAAACACAGCTTAAATTTGCAATCCTAGTTTATACGGCCCAGTTCAGAAATGTATATTATACTGTACATGTAATTTGATAATTAGCATTACATACCACTAATAATGAGTAGCAGATGCACAGAGCGGCGTTGTATTGTTAAACACCGATCGCCGAGTGTACAGGATGTTTCTTATCACTCATTACTATGTCATAGTGGGCGTGTAGCCTGAACGTCACTAACTGGGCTCTCCAGAATAAACTTTATTTGTCTTGCAATTTTGACACTGAGCGAGTGAACAGATTAACACTGCCAATGCGCTATACTATTAAGTATAGAATTGCTAAAATCTCAAAAGATACACTAATGTTTTTAAAGGGGACATAAGAAACATGTTTATATATATGCTATCACACACATTAAAAATTTTATTTTTAAAATTATTGTGAGTTAAGAATACATATTATTAAAATACCAATATTAAAATAATTTTATTTTATTTTATTTCTAATATTAAAAAAAAATTTTTTATATAAAAATTAATTTATATAAAATAAATCACTATAGCAAACCTAAATAAATACATATAAAAACAGCTTATTGAATAGAACTAGTAAAAAATTATTAAAATCCCTATAGGGTAAAAATGTATAGCTACAAATATTACTATCTAACCCATGTATTACTTAACCTAATAATAGGGTAAAAATAGGGGATATTAAGATAAATCTTCAAAAATACTAAAAAATGAGTTCTAAGAGATCCATAAGGGGGGACATTTAGAGAAATGCAACAATATCGATATCTTTATTTAGACCCTGTGGTACCATAGTGTTAAACAAATGGATCCAATAAGTCTATTTTTGTCTGAGGAGGCGTTCCCTATCACCTCCTCTCTCAGGTAATTTTATATGTTCCAGAATAGTGCCACGTAGGCACTTCGGATCCTGGTCATGAACAATCCTATAATGTTCTGATAGGCTATGCGATTTCAGGCCCCCCTTGATGTTGGTGACTTGTTCATACATCCTTTTCTTAAAGGGACGGGTGGTACGGCCTATGTACTGCAAATTACAGCTGCATTGTATCAAATATACAACATGGTCAGTTTTGCAGTTGCATAGAGATGAAATATCACATAATTTCCCATTTGATGTAGAGATAACCTGTTTCGTAGGTCTATTACCATTGTATGCATGGTCACAGGCACAACAGTTAAGCCTATTACATCTATATACCCCTTTAGCCCCACTACCACCAAGCCAAGATCTCTTAGGTTGTTTTTTCTTTAACTGGCTGGGAGCAAGCATATTATATATATTATATATAAACATGTTGCTTATGTCTCCTTTAAAAACATTAGTGTATCTTTTGAGAGTTTAGCAATTCTATTCTTAATAGTATAGCGCATTGGCAGTGTTAATCTGTTCACTCGCTCAGTGTCAAAATTGCAAGACAAATAAAGTTTATTCTGGAGAGGCCAGTTAGTGACGTTCAGGCTATACGCCCACTATGACATAGTAATGAGTGATAAGAAACATCCTGTACACTCGGCGATTGGTGTTTAACAATACAACGCCGCTCTGTGCATCTGCTACTCATTATTAGTGGTATGTAATGCTAATTTTCAAATTACATGTACAGTATAATATACATTTCTGAACTGGGCCGTATCAACTAGGATTGTAAGTTTAAGCTGTGTTTACATTGAAAGCATTAGCATATTTGTAAAACCGCCCACTGACGTAATCACCCCAGGTGTGAATATAATTCAGGCAGCATGTCAGTAGATCAGTACCTCTGATGAAGAAGGCAGACGAAAGTCACTCAGGCCTATGAAACGCATAAGGATCTTACTCACTGCCTATTTTACTGGATCTCAGCTGATTTTAATACATGCCTTTGTTTTTGGATGTTTTGATGGAAATTTGCCTCATTTATTGAGGTCTCCTTTGTGAGTAACTGTTCACTGTGTGTGTTTTTATTTATTCAAATAAACAATATTACACTATCAGTGTTCCCTCTTTCTCCTTGCTTTCTATGAGCATCTGTGAAGCTTTATTTGGAGGAGAGGTGGTCTGAAAGTTTCTAACTATGGATACTTCAGGAGTTATTTAAAACGTGCATCTGAAAGCAGTGGCTTGCTGAAATCTGAGGGATTGAATGGTGATTACGTCATTACTTACCTCATATGGATTGAGGGTTCTTCAAGAAAGTTTACATCCTTGGGGGAATTGTATTTGAAGACTTCCTGGGAACATTTGGATCATACATCACTTTGCTCCTGACTTATTATTTTATCTATGTGTTTATGGACATTTTTGTTTTTATGATTTTTTTTAATTTTCATTTTTCATTGTTCTGATCTGATTTCATTTATCTGGTATTAGAATTTTTATATTTTATGCTTTGCAGTGCTTACCTTTTCCTTTTCTTTAGATTTTTATTTTAGAAGGGGGAATTTAGAGAGTCCCTCTTTGCCTTTAGGTATAGCAGCAGCTAGTGGCATTTATAGAAATAATATTCTATTACTTTTATTTATCAGGGATTACATTCTATTGTCCCTGTCTGGAGCGCTTATAGACCCTTAGCTTCCTGTGATTTTATCACAGGATTCTACTTGTTTGATATATATATATATATATATATTTACAATAAAAATTACATTCTGTATGTGAATTACCTTTGGAATGTAAAATATGAATAATTATTGTCGAGTTAGTGTGCAAGTGATATGCGTTTGTTTTTTTTCTTCTGCACTCTCATTTGACTTCTTAGGGGGAATATATGTTAATTGTGGTTCAATTTTTGGTTAGCGCGCATCAGGTTCCTCTTTTTACTTTCAAATTGTTAATATGCACTCACCCCAATGCGCCAAAAGACTACTTCTAGCGAAGTTCATGCTCGATAAATAGCGCAGTGCTTGTAATCTGGCCTTAAATTTATTATGAGTTTTGTAAAAATAAAAAATAAAAGTTCAAATGGACAACTTAAATGTAAAACTCAGGCACTAAAAATAAAATAAATAAATCTGTTGTTCATTCACTAAAAGATGTCGAACCGAATTTCACCTTTACAATACAATGATTTGTTTGGAAATTTGCATGTTTTGCAATAAAGGTAATAATTTGAACTGTAAGCACTTTTATGCATTAGATTTGATAATCAAATAGTTGTTCATTTATTTAAAATTAAAAATAAACAATTGGAATCATATACCGCAAAATAACCTTAGGATCAATTTCATGATTGATTTTTGAATAAATACAGTCTTTCATTTAATTTACCCTCATGGATTCAGGGTGTTAAAGAAGTTTTAAATGATCGTTCCATGTTTAAATAATTTTCCATAATTGATCTGGTTCATGTCCTACAGCTCTAGCACTAAAATATCAGAAGGAAAATATATTTTTTGATTTAGCTCTTCATAGTTTAACTCGTTATTTTGTGTATATAGAATATGTGTTAAGATGTGTGTACAAATGTTTATATCTATCTATCAATCTATATATATATATATAAATATATATATATATATATAGATATGTAAATAAATATATTAATAAATATAGCAAATCACAATGGGTTAACACAGCACTCACAGTGTAGGAGACATCTTGCCAGGGTATCCAGCCTAAATAAACAAACTCCAATAATCCTCCAGACCCACAAAACCACAAACAAAATACAGCTATTCCTGACACGCTTCAAAAGGTAGTATAGTACTTCTTCCTTAGAGGACCACTGAGGAAGAAATACTACACTACCCTTTGAAACGTGTCAGGAATAGCTGTTTTTTTCCACTTGTATAATACTTACAGACTTGGGTATTATCAGGAGAACCAAAGTATTTCCTGTGACCATTGATACACTATTTTTATATGAACTGTATCCCCGTTAACTGCATTTGTGATTTATTATATCTGCTTGTGAAATACCTCATATTATCTTTGAGGGCACATAGACATAGTGTGAGTGCAGTTCTTAAGGTGGGGATGTTTTACCACTTTTTAAATAAACAGTATTACGCTATTTGCTGCTTTTGTCTCTTCGCTTTATCTTTATACTGGGTGCATGGAGCCTGAAGGGATACCATACTCCAAGAGACACTACGAAAAACAAGCACAACACATAGGTCACCTCTAATAAGCAGCACTTACCTCATATCGTATTGAGGTACCTTCTAGTGAGTGGATTACCATTGGGGTTACAAGACCCATATGACATATTGCAGAATCCATCAGGGATTTTATTGTCTATTTCTCTGAAGTTTGGATTCCATTGCATTTGTGTGAACTGATTATACATACTGAATAAGCGCTAACACCTATTTCAACCTTATATATACATTATATACACATGCAGATTTGTTGGCTGCACATCCATGATGCAAATCTCCAGTTCCACCACATCCCAAAGATGCTATATTGTACAGGGAGTGCAGAATTATTAGGCAAATGAGTATTTTGACCACATTATCCTCTTTATGCATGTTGTCTTACTCCAAGCTGTATAGGCTCGAAAGCCTACTACCAATTAAGCATATTAGGTGATGTGCATCTCTGTAATGAGAAGGGGTGTGGTCTAATGACATCAACACCCTATATCAGGTGTGCATAATTATTAGGCAACTTCCTTTCCTTTGGCAAAATAGGTCAAAAGAAGGACTTGACAGGCTCAGAAAAGTCAAAAATAGTGAGATATCTTGCAGAGGGATGCAGCACTCTTAAAATTGCAAAGCTTCTGAAGCGTGATCATCGAACAATCAAGCGTTTCATTCAAAATAGTCAACAGGGTCGCAAGAAGCGTGTGGAAAAACCAAGGTGCAAAATAACTGCCCATGAACTGAGAAAACATCACTGGAGTGCCCAAAAGCACAAGGTGTGCAATACTCAGAGACATGGCCAAGGTAAGAAAGGCTGAAAGACGACCACCACTGAACAAGACACACAAACTGAAACGTCAAGACTGGGCCAAGAAATATCTCAAGACTGATTTTTCTAAGGTTTTATGGACTGATGAAATGAGAGTGAATCTTGATGGGCCAGATGGATGGGCCCGTGGCTGGATTGGTAAAGGGCAGAGAGCTCCAGTCCGACTCAGACGCCAGCAAGGTGGAGGTGGAGTACTGGTTTGGGCTGGTATCATCAAAGATGAGCTTGTGGGGCCTTTTCGGGTTGAGGATGGAGTCAAGCTCAACTCCCAGTCCTACTGCCAGTTTCTGGAAGACACCTTCTTCAAGCAGTGGTAAAGGAAGAAGTCTGCAACATGATTTTCATGCAGGACAATGCTCCATCTCACGCGTCCAAGTACTCCACAGCGTGTCTGGCAAGAAAGGGTATAAAAGAAGAAAATCTAATGACATGGCCTCCTTGTTCACCTGATCTGAACCCCATTGAGAACCTGTGGTCCATCATCAAATGTGAGATTTACAAGGAGGGAAAACAGTACACCTCTCTGACCAGTGTCTGGGAGGCTGTGGTTGCTGCTGCACGCAATGTTGATGGTGAACAGATCAAGACACTGACAGAATCCATGGATGGCAGGCTTTTGAGTGTCCTTGCAAAGAAAGGTGGCTATATTGGTCACTGATTTGTTTTTGTTTTGTTTTTGAATGTCAGAAATGTATATTTGTGAATGTTGAGATGTTATATTGGTTTCACTGGTAAAAATAAATAATTGAAATGGGTATATATTTGTTTTTTGTTAAGTTGCCTAATAATTATGCACAGTAATAGTCACCTGCACACACAGATATACCCCTAAAATAGCTATAACTAAAAATAAACTAAAAACTACTTCCAAAACTATTCAGCTTTGATATTAATGAATTTTTTGGGTTTATTGAGAACATGGTTGTTGTTCAATAATAAAATTAATCCTCAAAAATACAACTTGCCTAATAATTCTGCACTCCCTGTATTGAGATCTGGTGACTCTGGAGGCAATTGGAATACAGTGAACTCATTGTCATGTTCAAGAAACCAGTTTGAGATTATTTGAGCTTTGTGACATGGTGCATTATCCTGCTGGAAGTAGCCATCAGATGGGTACACTGTAGTCATAAAGGGATGGACATGGTCAGCAACAATACTCAGATAGGCCATGGCATTTAAATGATGCTCAGTTAGTACTAAGGGGCCCAAAGTATGCCAAGAAAATATCCCCCACACCATTACACCACCACCACCAACCTGAACCGTTGACACAAGGCAGGATGGATCCATGCTTTCATGTTGTTTACCCCAAATTCTGAACCTACCATCTGAATGTCACAGCAGAAATCAAGACTCATCAGACCAGGCAACATTTTTCTAATCTTCTATTGTCCAATTTTGGTGAGCCTGTGCGAATTGTAGCCTCAGTTTCCTGTTTTTAGCTGACAGGAGTGGCACCCAGTGTGGTCTTCTGCTATTGTAGCCCTATGCTTCAAGGTTCGACATGTTGGGCATTCAGAGATGATATTCTGCATACCTTGGATGTAATGAGTAGTTATTTGAGTTACTGTTGCCTTTCTATCATCTCAAACCAGTCTGCCCATTCTCCTCTG
The DNA here is from genome assembly GCF_027579735.1 of Bombina bombina. Lineage (NCBI taxonomy): Eukaryota > Metazoa > Chordata > Amphibia > Anura > Bombinatoridae > Bombina > Bombina bombina. The sequence continues at coordinate 828,559,715 of NC_069504.1, forward strand.
ATCTCTGACATCAACAAGGCATTTTTTTCCACACAACTGCCGCTCACTGGCTCACCGCTCACTCACTCTCTGTAAACCCTAGAGATGGTTGTGCAAGAAAATCCCAGTAGATCAGCAGTTTTTGAAATACTCAGACCAGCACGTCTGGCACCAACAACTATGCCACATTCAAAGTAACTTAAATCCCCTTTCTTTACCATTCTGATGCACGGTTTGAACTTCAGCAAGTCGTCTTCTAGATGCCTAAATGCATTGAGTTGCTGCCATGTGATTGGCTGATTAGCAATTTGTGTTACCAAGCAATTAAACAGGTGTACTTAAAGTGGCCGGTGAGTGTGTATATATATATATATATATATATATATATATATATATATATATATATCAGATATGGTCCGTCCTTATCTGATATAGATGTTTCAAGCCTAAAAAACAGGAGTACCTTTTATCCGGTTCAGATTAGATGTAACTCTTTGGATATCTTTCAACAAACTGTCGAAAACCAATTGATCAAGTTGGATTTAGATTTGAGGATTGCACCTATATTATCAGAGAGGGATAACTATACCAATACCAATATGGTTTATAAAAAATAATCATAAAAACAACTTTTCTGAATCTGATAATAGGGCTCTAAGAAAATTAACTTCCAACAAAGATCTGTTTTTTCGAGAATCGGATAAAGGAGGTAATTTAGTGGTTCTAAATAGGCAAGATTATATTTTAGAAGCTTCCCGACAACTATCAGATAAGAATACTTACTGTGTCTTGCCTACTAATCCAACCAGTACATATAAGGATTCACTTGTGGAGATAGTGAAATACGGCAGGGACAATGGAATTATAACAGCTAATATTTCTGAATATCTGGTACCTGATTGGCCTGTAACTGCTGTGTTCCACTATTTCCCCAAGATACATAAGAATCCATTAAATCCTCTGGGTCGCCCCATTGTGGCGGGCATAGGTTCACTCAATGAACCTCTATCTGAGTTGGTTGATATGTTTCTGCAGCCTCTTGTATTGGCACTTCCCAGTTACATACAGGATACTACATCCTTCATGAAACAAATACAGGATATACCTTGGAAATCAAATTACATCCTTGCTTTGATGGATGTCTCCTCCCTATATACGTCCATTCCCCATGACAAGGGTTTACTTGCGTTGGAGTTTTTTCTAAAGTATAGATCTAACTATGATGAAGCCACTATAGTATTTTTGCTTATGGCTATCGAATATCTATTAACTCACAACTATTTTCTTTTTGAAGGTCGTTTCTATCTCCAAAGCTAAATTTGCGCCATCATATGCCAACCTTTATTTTAGGGTGGTGGGAGCTCTTCCACATCTTTGGAGATAGAAACCCTTTCCTTTCAAATATCATCTATTATGGACGGTACATCGACAATTTGGTTTTTGTATGGGAGGGGGACAATGAATCCATCAATGGGTTTCATCATTACTTGTTAAATAATAACTTAAATCTCAGCTTCACTATTGAGTCAAGTGTTGAGTCCCTAAATTTCTTGGATGTGACTATGAAACCAGTTGATGGGAACATTGAGGTAGAATTATATCGAAAACCCACCTCGGGTAATAGTATTTTGAAGTATGATTCTTGTCATCCTCCACATCTTTTGAGATCTATTCCCAAGAGCCAACTCATCAGGGTTAAACGAAACTGTTCTGATCCTATTATATATGAGCAAAAGGCAATGGACACAATAGAGAGGTTGAGATTAGGAGGCTATCCACAAGTAGTCTTGACACATGCTAAAGAGGCTGTGGATAAAATTTCCAGGGCTGAACTTCTCAAATACAAAAATATACAAAAAAAGAAGGAATATTCTGCCTCTCCTATTTTTTCCACGCCATATACTATCGAATATGGCAAGATTTGTAATTTGATTAAACAAAGTCTTCCTATACTTCAAAATGATGAAAGGTTGGATAAGATTGTGAAGGGAGGTTGCAAATTTGTTTCACAAAGAGCAAAAGCACTCAGAAATATATTGTCACCATCTATGTTGCCTAAAGTAACATCAGGCACATGGTTGCAAAAAAAGAATGGTTGTTTTAAGTGTAATGCTTCTAGATGCAAAACTTGTGCACATATTATTTAAGGAAATACTTGCAGATTAGAGGTACTCGATAAGCAATTTGATATTCGCTATTTCATCAATTGCAATAGTACACATGTAATTTATCTTCTTACTTGCCAAGGGTGTAATATTCAATATACAGGTCGTACTAAGAGGTCCTTAAAGGATAGTTTTATGGAGCATCTCAGGTCCATTGAGGATCCTGAGTCTACAACGCCTATAGCCAAACATTTTAGGCATAATCATGATTCTGACAGTACATTGCTTAAAGTTCAAGGCATAGATTTTATTCCCAGGCATCCTAGAGGTGGTAATAGAGAAAATAAATTGGATGAAAGAGAGGTCTTTTGGATCCTCCATCTTAAAACTAGAGTGCCTTCGGGTTTAAATTCTAGAATGGACGTCAATATGTTTATCAAATACTAATAAGCTTTCATTAACACTTCAATATAACGAATATGTATTTTTAAATATTGTACAAAATAGACCTAAACAGCTCATTGAAACATGACAAATATGAGATATATTTACTTTTATATTTATATATAAATTGTCTGTTTTTATTTAGCTTTACAGGGTAATGGTCTTATCAAAGTATCAATTATTATACATTTGTTATTAGCTCGAGGTGTGTCAACATAGGTATTATTAATTATTTGGAATTTGTCAATTTGCAGGATTGTAGTTTTGTCATATTAAGTGGAGGTAACACAGGGGTTAATTCTGACAATTTAACTGATGTTTTTCTATTGGATGTTACATGCTTTTTAAGGAGCCTTTCACCACCTGCTCTCCATCATTGAACAAGTGCCCTAGAGGCATGAAACGCGTATGATGTCGCAGGAGGGTGATGTTCCCCCTGTTGCATTCTGCTAATGTGTTTTTACTGGGCTGCCGTCCATGTTTATGTTTTTAAGCTGCGCGCAAATAAAGAACTTTACCTTTTATATATCCCTTTGGAGTGCAGAGGAGTTTTTTTGTTTTCTCCCTGTATGTATGTATGTATATATATATATATATATATATATATATATATATATATATATATACATATATACACACACACACAATTCACCTTAAAAAATTAAGTATCTTTAATAATTTTTAATTTGTTTTTAAAATAAAAACTTTCCAATGTCGTCAAAAGCAAGAAAATAATAGTTCTTTATACAATATATATATCTATATATATATCTATATATATCTATATATATAAATATATATATATATATATACATATGTATATATATATATATATATATATATATATATATATATATATTGCAAACAAATGCACTCTCAGGTCTTCTTAGTAGTGAGTCACAAAAACTAATTTATTGACATTTCGGGGTTCACACAGACCCTTTCATAAAAATTAAGAAAAATGTTACATTACAATCTTAAATAGTGTATCACAAAGTGTCACAAGAAAATACAAACCACCTGTGTGTGTCAATTAAGTTCCCATGTTCCACAGTGGAACGCACGCCATGTGTTCCACTGAAACCAGAATCATTCATATCAAAAGTACATTGTGCAAAACAAACATTACAAACGTAAATTAACAACAATTATAGTGTATCCACTTATGTTCACTTATGTTCACTTATTGGGAGTGCTCATTCCCTTCACTTAGATGTTATCATTCATTTAGCAAACATTGCTTATCATGGTTGGAATGCATGTGAGCATTCCATCCAACCGGAAGTAACTTAACTTCTGGGTTTTACATACATGATCTTCAATTAACCACATTTGTGCATAATCCCCACATCTGCTGTGTTTCTATAGGGTGTTAGTCCACCCCCAATCACACCCTCAACTCACAATGGTTCGTGAATGGAATGCATGTGTGCGTTCCACAAAACTGGAAGTGACATCATCTTCAGTTTTAAAAATATTCACTAAAACCAACTTCATTTATCATGGTTATATGCTTATATGCTTATAGGGCTAATGTGCCTCTTTTATATTTTACATCTACATAAACTGTGTTTATCTTAGGTGTTGCTATAATATTTAGGGCTAATTTAGGGCTAATGTTCCTCTTTTATATTTTACATCTACATAAACTGTGTTTATCTTTTTTTTTTTTTTAAATTTCTTTATTCAGCTTCATAAATCATAACAGCAAAAATCCTCAAATTCACAAAAAAGAGAAAACAGCATTCAAAACAAAACATAAATTTCCGCATTGTTGCTAGCTAACATGTCTTGCTGTCTTGCTTTCCGATCCAAATATTACAGCTATGTATGATATATATATATATATTGCCTATTTGGCAAGAAGAAAGGAAAAAAGGAAAAAAAAAAAAAAAAAAAAAAAAAAAAAAAGAGAAATAGAAGAAAGATAGGAAAAACAAACCACACACCCAAACCCTCGTTAATTACACTATTTCTTATCACAGTTTAAAGTCAACTGCTAATACGTCCCTGGCAGAGAGGTACTAAAGCCAGGATAACGGAAGGACTTCACCCACTACCAATGCCAAAAAATTAACGTTCTGCTTTAGTGGTGAAACAAATTGGATCTGGGCCTGTAATGGCCAAGCTAGAATTACCCTCTTCCATTTATCAAAGAAGTGCCTTATTACCTTTTCTGATCCTCCAGCCAGATACTGTCTTTCCATAATCATTTGTAACTTAATGGTGTGCACAAATTCAGCTATTGTCGGAACCACGGGGGCTCCCCATTTCAAAAATATCATATGCCTCGCCGCCAAAATGGCCATATTAATTAATTGACCCTCACCTTTATACCGCCCGTATTCTTTTAAAAGAAAAATATGCCGTGGTTGGGGGACCCACTCCGTCCTTAAAAACCTATTCACCCAAAATTGGATTTTGCTCCAGAATTGATGTATTTTAGGGCACTCCCATATACAATGTAATAAATCTGCTCCCTCTCTCTGACATTTAAAGCAATTTCCCTTTTGGCCTTTTCGTCCCCATTTGCTGATCCTCGTGGGAGTAAGATAGAAGTTATTTAGGAGCTTGAATTGAGATTCTTTCCAACTAGTTACACTCGTGGCTGCATTTGCCAGTCTTATACTCCTACCAATATCTTCAACTTGAAAATCATTAATATATTTGGTTAAAAACAGTTCCCTTTCATTCACATGTACTTGCCCTGTTATATTTATTAAGAGTGTATACCAGTATGATATTGATCTTTTCCCGCCCACGTACAATTTCACTCCTGCCTCAATCCCAGGATCCCACACAAATCGATATGTTTGTAGCGGTTTAGATAAGTAGCTTCTGGCTTGCAAATAAGCATAGAAGGTTTTTCTCGGCAACTGATATTGATTAGCCAATGCTTCAAACGTTTGCATGTCTTGCTCTTCACCCTGGACTAGCTGGTAAAAATATCTCAGCCCTTTCTTATGCCAAATTTTAAATGCCATATTATCATAAAATCCGGGTGTGAAATCCGGGGTACCAATAAACGGTAAATATTTTGACAGATGAAATTCCTGCCCTACTAATCCACAAAATATCTGCCATGCCCGTACCACGTTCACGTAGGTTAAATGATTGCACACATTACTAGGCAAACTCTTAAATGGGTAATGCAAAATAGCCTTGAGATCAAAAGGTTCTATTAATTTATTTTCTAAATCATAATAAGTAACATAATTGGCTTCTGTTAGCCAATCCACTCCGAATTTCAAAAGCGAAACTATGTTGTATTTCATGATGTCTGGCAAAGCCAGTCCCGTCCATCTTTTGCTTTGAACCAATTTCTTTGTTACTATGCGGCTTCTCTTTTTCCCCCAGATAAAGTTCGCACATGCTCTATTATATCTGGCAATATCCCGTTTATTGATTAATATGGGTAAATTTTGCAGTAGAAATAATAACTTGGGAAAGATAATTGATTTTATCAGTGCTATCTTTGCGGAAAGCGATAAGTATCTTACATTCCACCTACTTAATCTATCCTCTAACTTGTCAAAGAATTCTGAGTAATTTAAACTGTACCAATCGTTAGGATTTTTGCTTATCTTAATACCTAAATAGTTTAATGATTTTACAACTATAAACCCATGTTGTAAAGGGCTCTCTTTTGTTTGATTTATCCATAACAATTCTGACTTTTCTTTATTAATTTTGTATCCCGAAAAAGTTGTGAAATTATTGATAATTGTCAAACATTTAGGGATATTTTTTTTTGTGTTCTGTAATAATAACATGATGTCGTCCGCGTATAATGAAATTACGGCGTTGTGCCCCCCCAGTTCTATACCTTTGAGTTCTTGCCTAATTTGTACAGCCAAAGGTTCTAATGCCAGATCGAAAAGCAAGGGCGACAAAGGGCACCCTTGTCTGGTACCTCTTTGTAAGGTTAGATATTGGGATAATTCACCATTGACTAATAATTGAGATCGAGGAGCAGTGTAAATTTTTTTAATTAACTGCACCAAATTACCATTAAGACCGAATTTCTTAAGCGTCATAAATAGATGTTCCCAGATTATAAAATCAAACGCTTTTTCTGCGTCTATTGTGAGCATCGCCATGTCTGCCTGTGATTTATTAATCGGTCTTTGTATCGTGTTAAAGCAGTGATCTAAAATTACTAATACTCTCCGCATGTTCCGTACGGGGTTCCTCCCCGGAATAAATCCAGATTGGTCCTGGTGAATTAATTTACTCACTCCCTTCTTCAACCTATCTGCGATAATTGCTGTTAAAATTTTATAGTCTTGATTCAGGAGTGATATTGGACGATAGGATCCCATTTCATCTAAAGATTTCCCTTTCTTGTGTATTAATGTCACTATTGAGTCCGTAAAATACAGTGAATTTGAATTGCCCTGTATAAAATAATCGTTGTATAATTCTGTTAATGTACCTACAATATCTTCTTTAATAATTTTATAAAATTCTGACGGAAGTCCGTCAGGCCCTGGAGCTTTATTAGTTTTGATTCTATCAATCATGTTTTTAACCTCACTCTCAGTTATCGGGGCATTTAGCTGTTCTAACTCAGCTGAGTCAATTACGGGGACTTGAATTTTTTGCCAGAATTCTATCATTCTTGTCTGATCTATTTCCGCCTTGGCATATAGTTTCTGATAATATCTATAAAAAGCCTCTCTTATCTCAGATGATGAAATCAACACTTTATTCCCTTCTTTGATAAATGGTATCAGGTTATTACTTTTCCTGTGTTTTATTAATTTAGCAAGCTGTTTCAAAGCAATCCCCTGATAACCCTGACAAAATGCTCTTGTGCGGATCTCCTCTCTTGCCCATTTCTCTATAAGAAAAGACTCATACTCAGCTTTAGCATTTCTATATCTTTTCCATGCATAACTGTTTGGAGTGTTTACGTAACTTCTATATGCGTTGTTAAGTTGACTACCCAACTGGGTTTCCCTTGCTATTAGCTTCCTCTTCCTCTTCATCATATAATTTTTGATTTCGCCGCGCAAAACTGCTTTTCCTGCTTCCCATAATACTTCTGGACGCAACCTACCTATACTGTTCAGCCTATAGTATTCTTTCCATTTTTCTGACAGAAAGTTTCTAAACTTTTCGTCTAAATACATATATTTGGGGAAAGAAAACGTATTCCTATTACGACCTTTTATGTTAGCATCCTCAATCTGCAATGTAATTATCGCATGATCTGAGATAAGTATTTCTTTTATTTGTGACGTAGTTTCTAATATCAGTAATCCTTCGGTTACCAAGAACATGTCTATACGTGAAAAATTGTTAAATGCTTTTGATTCGCATGTAAATTCACGCTCATCCGGATGCTGTATACGCCAGATGTCCCGCAGTTTTAACGTCTTGGCCATATTCCTCAAAAGCTTAGCCTCTCTATTATGTTTTCTTATAGCTCTAAATCGTAATCTATCTATCTCCGGCCACATTGTAGCATTAAAATCACCCGCCATTACTATGTTTTGACCCAAATACTTCTTTAATTTATTTGTAATTGTCACCCAGAATTCTGGCTCAGTTTCATTTGGACCATAAATGTTACATAGTATCCAAATTTGATTATTAATTTCAATTTCTACAACCAAAAACCTCCCGTTAGGGTCTATACTTTGACTTTTTACCACATATGTCAACTTCCTACTGAACATTATGGCAACGCCTCGCTTTCTGTTGTTGCAGGGAGTTGCCACAATCTCCGTGATCCAATTAGTTTGCAATTTCTGTATCTCTACTGATTTTAAATGTAGCTCTTGTAAAAATATGATATCTGGCGCATGCTGTTTTAACAATTTTAACACATTCTTTCTTTTAATGGGGGAGGTGATACCACCCACATTCCAAGAAACAAGCTTCAACATAACATTTTAATATTTGTATTAAAAACCGTGATCAAGGATATACATAAAATATTAAAACTTTTCCTACCTCTCTGTCAAGGAATAAACTCAACCTGTCCATTTGCATGGTCATGGCTGCCGCTCTTGGTGTTCCACGGCGGTTGCCCATCCCGGTACTGACCAAACTCGGGCCCGTTCCACTTCCGAGATCAAACGGGATCGGGTGTTCAAGGCCACTGGCGGTGCCCTGTAGCATAACAAGAGATAAAACCACACTATAAGCAACATGTAAATAACGAGGAAAAAAAAGAGAAGGAAAAAAAAAAAAAAAAAAAAGCAAGAATAGGTGAGAGAGACAAAAAAAAAAAAAAAAAAAAAAAAGGGAAAAAAATAGAAAAAGAGTACATCACGATTATCGCCATGTAACCACATCAATGTTAAACCAAGATGTCTTTAAATAAACGTAACATTTTCATTCTGTCATAACTCTATACCTTTTTCAGTACAGTATTTCTTTGCTTCAATAACTGTATTTAATACGGACATTTTACCTTCTAAAAAAATGACAATTTTTGCAGGATACCTCATATTTGCCTGAAACCCCGCTTTAATTAGCCCTGAGCAATATGGTGCCATTGCCCTTCTCTTAGAGGACGTCTCCACTGAGAAGTCCTGGAACAAATGGATTGGCTTCATATCTATCTTGAACCCCTGGATTTTTCTATAATGGCTCATAATCTGTGTTTTATGTTGGAAGTTTAGGTACTTGATTATGACCATCCTTGGGCGACTTCTACCATCTTGGGGTTCCCTCACCGGACCTGTTCTATGTGCTCTCTCGACCTGAATTGCCTCTTTTTGCTGTATTCCTAATAACTGTGGTAAGGTTACTGCGGCAAAAGCGACTAGATCTTTATATTCGCTTGTCTCTGGTAATCCGACAATACGAATATTATTCCTACGAGACCTGTCTTCCAGGTCCTCTATTTTAGCTTGCATTATTTTTATTTTATTCTCATAGTTGGTCCAGTTTGTATCATATATATTTTGTCTATCTTCTACCCCTGAAATCCTTTCTTCTACTTCTAATAATCTGTTTGAAAAAACTCTGATCTCTGAGGATAAGGAGGCTATCTCCCTTTTGACTGAATCAAATTGGGGCAACATCATTTCTGCTAGCTGATTGAGTGTTAACTGCTTCTCTGTACCTGATATTTGCAGATCCGTACCTTCTTCTAAACCTAGCTCGGGTGTTGGTTTCACCTTTTTATCTTTCTTAGGGGGCATCGCTGGGGACTTAACTTTAAGGTTAGGAATATACCTTTCCATGAAAAAAAAGAAAAAAAAAGTGATTTTAGTTTAATTATATATTTGCAGTAGTAACTGCCGTGAGTGATCACCTACTGTGTTATCTCCCCAAATATGGAGTCCTTGTGTAGTGACACGTGTTTATACACTGTGATAAACCCAAAGAGAAAGAATTTTTTTTTTTTTTCCCTTTTTTTTTTCCCCCCCCTTTTTCCCCTTTTTTTTCTTTCTCTTTTTTTACTGAATTCTATATCTAAATTGCAACAGTAGCTGCAATGTGTGAAGAGAGAGGGAAGGAAAATAACAAAAAATTACTGTGCAAAATTACAGACGTGTAGGTTCCACCTGGGGACCTATTTAAACTTTTAGTGTTTAGTGTCTCTCAGTTTTAAAGCTGAAAGCTCTAACTATTTTTCTGTGATATCAGGTTCTTTCCACCCTTACTATTCCCTTTTACTGCAGATTTTAAACTTCAGTCCCCTGCCGGCTGAGGTCCACTATCTGGACCAAATGCTTAGTATGTATTATTTAATTTTGTCAATGTGAGATATTTATCTAAACAGAGAAAAGAAAGAGTTTGTACCCCTTCAATATTAACTGTACCGCTTAATCCCACAGCACAAATATTGGAACAACGTTCACTACTTCCCAACAGATTTAAAATACCAACAGATCTATAATTAATGCAATTAATATAGAGTATTTATAGGACCTAGGCAAATTGATCTTGTCTGCAGTTATGCAGTAATAATATATGGCTTTTTACTGAGTAAAGTCTTCTGTGCTGCAATCTGTTTCAGTCAAAGAGGCACCTCTATTTTACAGTGTTCACTTCTGCCTCTTAACAGTTTTAGACATGGAGGTAAAATGAGACAAAAACGACTTTCTCCGCTTGTCCCTACTGCCTATACCGGCTCTTTATTCACAGCTCCTATCTCATACCAACTAGGAGAAGTATAGGGCTAATGTCCTCCTGTTGAGGGTTGTGGTTCTCACTGTAGCAGCCTCCAAAACCTGTATTAGAATCACCAGGGGCGTTTATCCTTGAAGCGGGGAAAACAGCAAAAACTGAAACCAGCACTTTAAACCATTGGTAAACACAGTATTTCGATTTATGTCTAAGCACTCTAGTGATTTTCAAACTCAGTCCTTATCCCAGCTGTGCTTTTATGATGGTTAAATTCCCTTACGATAGCGTTTAATGTTCCTTGTTCCTTTTGCCACTATATATCTATGGTCTTATGCGGTATTTCCAGCAAAGTGTTTTATGACTAGCGCTGTAAAAAAAGACAGTTCTTGTTTACTCCTTGTACCAGCCCCACCACTGAATAGGCCCGTAGGCCGTCACACTGCTACACCGGGTCAACCAACTTCACACCCCTTCCATAGCACTTTTAAGTTCAGCGCAGTTCATGTTTCCCACAGGCACACAGACAAGCACTTTGTAAGACGAGTGTATAAAAATATACTTGCTTAACTTGCTCTGCATCTGTCGTCCTGTTGCTTCTTCTGCTTTGGCGTTGTTGTTATCCCACCGGCTACAGGCGAGACTCCTCCCTTCTGTACACCGATACCACTGGATAGTTGATGCCACTTGACGTCCGCAGTCCTCACCACTTTATCATTTGAGGAAGCTTTACAATTTGTTGGGGGTGTGAGCGTTGCCTTCTGTAGCTTTTCTGCACCGAGTTCCCTTTAGTAGCGGTGGCGAGCTGATGGCCGATACCAGGCGGACCAATTTGGTGTTGCGGACTTCCGTATCTCCGCTTCTCCCCAGGCTGGATTCACCCTCCGGCAATAGGAGAATAGTGGCGGGGCTAGTTAGATACGGCTCTCTCTCACAGAGCAGCAGCGTGCACGTCTGTTTGCACGCGCCTCCCACCGGAAGTCAGTCAAAACTGTGTTTATCTTAAGTGTTGCTATAATATTTAACACGTGCAAAAAAAGAGAAAGCTATAATACTTCATGAGTAATTATGTATACACTCATAGCTACCTGGGTTATCATAGTTACCCTAATAGGTAGCATAAGCACATGTCTATTCTGTGTACCATCTTGCTTCTATTCTTAAGTGATGTAAAAGGACATAACAATTATGTCCCATTAAAATGTGTATTAGCAATGCCTTATTTTAAACAAAAAAAACATAAAATAAATTGTAACCAAAACATTCTATATGAGTTATCACAGTTACTCGGCACATAACATAGAGATTAATGTACGTAGTTATCTTTTACACAATCAACAATACATGGGGAAGGTGAACCATTATAAACCAAACATTCCCGAATGTGTCAGAACAAAATTATACAGTTAAACTTAAATGTCAAAATAAAACTATCAAAAAATAATAAACATTAACAAGCCGGCCAAAGTGGTGGGTATTGGAACTTACTACTCCCTCTGTTGTCATATAGGGGTCTAAGTAACATCATGCACCATACCACTCATTTCCAGCTGATTTAGATATTTTTAATACATAACTAGCCATCATTGTCATCACAACTGTGACTAGGCTTATGAGTAAAGATAAGGAACCTAAAATATCAAAACTTAAAAACAATTAGAGTATATGTACAGTAAATCCTTTAGCACCCAATGTCACAATCTATCCTTAGAGTTTAATGCAATATTATTTAATCAAGACTTAAATGCAAAATAACCATACAGTCCATTTATAACCAGAATAGGCTACTAAGGAGCACTGACATAATGAGTGACTCGTACTCTTAAAGGAGTAGGGGGTAGAGGAATAAACCGGATCCATTGATAAACACTGACAAAACGGTCACAATGATCTTTGGAACGGGACCTAAAATACATAAATTACAAAATTCCCATCTTCGCATCAAAACAAAATCGAATTGCACGCTGACCGCAGTCCACTCTTTTAAATACTTAGGTATGTTGTTAGACCCCAATCTATCTTTTGGACTCCACATAGAAAAAATTGCCTCTAAACTTTATCCAAAACTAGGTGCCCTGTACAGAAACAAATCTTGCCTCAGCCCTACAGTAAAGGAAAAGATTGTACAGCAAATGCTGATGCCTATCTTGGATTATGGGGACATAGTATATGCACCTGCTCCGCAAACTCACCTTAATAAACTAAATACGTTATATAACTCGCTCTGCCGCTTTGTGCTACAATGTAACTACAGGACCCACCATTGTGACATGCTAAAAGAACTAAACTGGCTGTCGCTGGAATCCAGATGCACCCTCCATCTTTCCTGCCTTGTCTTTAAGAGCCTTTCTGGGAAGCTCCCACCCTACCTGAGCAGAATGCTCTCCCCTGCTATTCCCACCTCCTATAACCTCCGATCCAATAACAGCACATTATTTAGCTTGCCTCAATACAAAAAAAAAGCAGCTCGATCCTCCTTTTCCTACAGAGCGCCACAATTATGGAATGACCTCCCTCACACTTTAAAAACTTCCCCAAGCCTAAAATCCTTTAAGAGATCCCTCTATACATATCTCAAAACAGAATGCTCCTGTCATGGTTAAATATTTCATACCTGCTCTATGTTAAATGTTTGCATATAATGTGTATTTTTATTATTGTTTTTGTATTTTATTGTACCCTATTGTACCAATGCAATGTTTTGTGATCCCAGGACATACTTGAAAACGAGAGAAATCTCAATGTATCCTTCCTGGTAAAATATTTTATAAATAAATAAATAAATATAAGATCCTATTTATACTTGCCCATACATTAAAGGATCAGGAGGAACCACATATCAAAAGATGTGCTGTCAACCATATTTCCTACTGTTTCTACCTTTTTCAAGACATAGCACCCAGGTATGTTTCTAGTGCCATCACCTAGATAATTGCCTTAAAGTCCGATACAGAGTTGAGTCTCTGGGGTTGTATCATTCCTAAACGGAAGATCCATTCTGCCTCCCATCTAAGGAGCATTTTGTCCCAGTCCCCTCCTCTGTGTGGTTTAGGGATATGATCTATAAGTATGATTCTGATGGATGCCACAGGATGTAATTTCTTCAAGCAGTGGTGTGCCACCGGGTATTCAAGGCTTGTCTAATGGCCAGACAGTGGTTAGCCATTCTCTCTTTGATGGTTCCTCGCGTCTTTCCCATGTAAAAAGAAGCACACGGACAGATTAAAAAATCAAAGATTACTCAAAGTTAAAGAACATTTTCAGTACGCTCTAGTCACCCCTGTTAATATTCCAACTCGATGCAAAAGACCTAGCAGTTTTGAACCCACCAATTGTAGTCCAACAATCAAAATGTTCATTAGACTTATTACACAGGACATGGAAGCAAAAAGGGTAGAATCTAAATGGAAAAATAATATTTCCAGAGATGAACAGAAAGTTATTAAATCACTACAATCAGACCCTACATCAATTTTTCGTCCAGCGGATAAGGGAGGGGCCATAGTCCTTATGGACTATACTGACTATTGTTATGATATTGTCCTACAACTATCAGACACATTGAGTTATAAAAAGTTAATATTTGTTCCAACATTTCCTTACAAAAATGAACTTGATGACATCATTGGGATGGGTTATTCACAGGGATACATTAGTTAACAAACTAGAGAGTTTTGTATAACAGATTGCCCGATTACTCCAATTCTATACACAATACCGAAAATTCACAAATCGTTACATAAACCCCTGGGTAGGCCCATAGTGTCGGCCAGGGGCTCCATTTTCCAACCAGTGGCCCAATATATTGACACTTTATTGCAACCTATGGTCAAAAACACTACATCTTTCCTTCTAGACACAAATGACCTTATTAAGCAACTAGCTATAGTCCAGATACAAGTAGGCGACCTGCTGGTTAGTCTTATTGTCAATAATCTATATACAATTATTCCCCATGAGAAGGGACTAGAAGCAGTAAGAGAACATCTCTTAGAATTTAAGGACTAAAATGGTCCACCGATAGAATTTGTGCTATCCCTGATTGAATTATGCCTTAAGAGAAATTATTTTTGGTTTGAAGATAGCTATTATGTTCAACTAACAGGAACGGACATGGGCTCTAATATGGCCCCGGCCTATGCCAACACCTTTATGTCCGCATTTGAGAACCAACATTTATGGTCATACCATGAACCCTCCATTATCTTTTATAAAAGATTTATTGACTACATCATTTTGATCTGGAGGGGGGTTAGGAACACATTAGAAGCATGGTTCAATAAAATTAACAATACAGAGTCCACTGTGAGATTTAAAAATTAATGTGGAGAACATAACATATACTTTCTTGATGTGCCTATCTTCATTACACAAGATAAGCTAGGAACAACATTTTATACCAAGCCCACAGACCGCAACTCCTTATTAAGGGCAGAAAGTTGCCACCCACCGTCACTATTTAAAGGAATAGTTAAGTCTCAACTCATTAGAACACTGAGGAACAACACAGACAGAGAAACAGGGGTCTCCCAGATGAACATAATGAAAAACAAGTTTTTGGAGAGAGGCTACAAACGGGACTTGGTTGACAAAATTTTAGATGTGGTAAAGGGTGACGCTACAACAGGGGGTGTCTCGGCACAAGAGAATGTACTTACACCATTACGTATGAGCACAACTTTTGCTCCAAATAATAGACAAATGGGTAAAATTTTGAACAAACATTGGTCATTATTATCGTCAAATACAAAATTACCTTTTATTTGGAACACCAAACCAATGGTAGTATACAGATGGGGCACAAATCTCAGAGATCTCCTGGTCAAAATGGACTCTAAGCAATGCTATCAAAAACATTCCATCATCCACATAAAAATAACATTTATACTATTCGGCACGCCATCTCCTGCAATATAACACATGTTGTATTTCTTTTAATCTGTCCATCTGCTTCTTTTTATGTGGGAAAGACGCGAGGAACCATCAAAGAGAGAATGGCTAACCACCGTCTTGCCATTAGACAAGCCTTGGATACGAGACACTCTGATCAACCGGTGGCAAGCCACTGCTTGAAGAAATTACATCCTGTGGCATCCATTAGAATCATACTTATAGATCATATCCCTAAACCACACAAAGGAAGGGACTGGGGCAAAATGCTCTTTAGATGGGAGGCAGAATGGATCTTCCATTTAGGAACGATACATCCCTGGTGACTCAACTCTGTATCAGACTTTAAGGTAATTATCTAGGTGATGGCACTAGAAACATACCTGGGTGCTATGTCTCGAAAAGGGTAGAAACAGTAGGAAATATGGTTTACAGCACATCTTTAGATATGCGGTTCCTCCTGATCCTTTTCTGTATGGGCAAGTATAAATTGGATCTTATATCAATGGATCCGGTTTATTCCTCTACCCCCTACTCCTTTAAGAGTATGAGTCACTCATTATGTCAGTGCTCCTTAGTAGCCTATTCTGGTTATAAAGGGACTGTATGGTTATTTTGCATTTAAGTCTTAAATTAACCCCTTAATGACTGAGGACGGGCAGGGTACGTCCTCAAAAAAAAGGCAGTTAACGCCTGAGGACGTACCCTGCACGTCCTCGGTGTGGAAAGCAGCTGGAAGCGATCCTGCTCGCTGTCCAGCTGCTTTCCGGTTATTGCAGTGATGCCTCGATATGGAGGCATCCCTGCAATAACCTGACAAGGCCCCCCCCCATCCGATGCAGAGAGAGCCACTCTGTGGCCCTCTCTGCCACCGGACATCGATGGCCGGGTATCGTTGGTGGGTGGGAGCCGACTTGGGAGGGCCGGGTGGGGCGGCCATCGGTAGTGCCGTGTGACGTCGAGGGGGGCGGGGATCGGGCGCGGGACCGTCATGGGGCACGCACGGATGCCGCCGCGCGTGCACGGAGGGTGGCGGCCGGCGGGCGCACGTGCACGGGGCGGGAGCGTCGACGGGGTGGGAAACCGCTACACTACGGAAAGTAAATAAAAGTAAAATGTTAAGTGGCCTAGGCACACCAAAAAAATAAACACTAAAGAGATCGTGGAGGGGGTGGGGGGTTGGTTTTTGTGTGGGGGGGAAGCTACACTACAGAAAAGTCTAAAAAAATGTAAAACAAATACATTTTTTTCTTCATAAACTGGGTACTGGCAGACAGCTGCAGTACCCAAGATGGCGCCCATTAGTTAGAGTGGGAGGGTTATAGAGCTGTTTGGGGGGGGATCAGTGAGGTTGGGGCTAAGGGGGGGATAGTACACAACAGCATATGTAAATATGCTTTAAAAAAAACCCCAAAAAATACAAATATAGCTTTTATTTTAGTACTGGCAGACTTTCTGCCAGTACTTAAGATGGCGGGGACAATTGTGGGGTGGGGGAGGGAAAGAGAGCTGTTTGGGAGGGATCAGGGGGTCTGATGTTTCAGGTGGAGGCCTGAGCTCTACACTAAATCTAATATTAACCCCTGCAAGCTCCCTACAAGCTACCTAATTAACCCCTTCACTGCTAGCCATAATACACGTGTGATGCGCAGCGGCATTTAGCAGCCTTCAAAATACCAAAAAGCAACGCCAAAGCCATATATGTCTGCTATTTCTGAACAAAGGGGATCCCAGAGAAGCATTAGAACCATTTGTGCCATAACTGCACAAGCTGTTTGTAAATGATTTCAGTGAGAAACCTAAAATTTTGAAAAATTTTACGTTTTTTTTAATTTGATCGCATTTGGCGGTGAAATGGTGGCATGAAATATACCAAAATGGGCCTAGATCAATACTTGGGGTTGTCTACTACACTACACTAAAGCTAAAATTACCCCAAAAAGCTCCCTACATGCTCCCTAATTAACCCCTTCACTGCTGGGCATAATACACGTGTGGTGCGCAGTGGCATTTAGTGGCATTCTAATTACCAAAAAGCAACACCAAGCCATATAAGTATGCTATTTCTGAACAAAGGGGATCCCAGAGAAGAATTTACAACCATTTGTGCCATAATTGCACAAGCTGTTTGTAAATAATTTCAGTGAGAAACCTAAAGTTTGTGAAAAAATTTGTGAAAAAGTGAACGATTTTTTTTTATTTGATCGCATTTGGCGGTGAAATGGTGGCATGAAATATACCAAAATGGGCCTAGATCAATACTTTGGGATGTCTACTAAAAATATATATATACATGTCAATGGATATTCAGAGATTCCTGAAAGATATCAGGGTTCCAATGTAACTAGCGCTAATTTTGAAAAAAAAAATGGTTTGGAAATAGCAAAGTGCTACTTGTATTTATTTCCCTATAACTTGCAAAAAAAGCAAAGAACATGTAAACATTGGGTATTTCTAAACTCAGCATAATATTTAGAAACTATTTAGCATGGGTGTTTTTTGGTGGTTGTAGATATGTAACAGATTTTGGGGGTCAAAGTTAGAAAAAGTGGGGGTTTTTTCAATTTTTCCTCATATTTTATAATTTTTTTTATAGTAAATTATAAAATATGATGAAAATATTGGTATCTTTAGAAAGTCCATTTAATGGCGAGAAAAACGGTATATAATATGTGTGGGTACAGTAAATGAGTAAGAGGAAAATTACAGCTAAACACAAACACCGCAAAAATGTAAAAATAGCCTTGGTCCCAAACGGAGAGAAAATGGAAAAGTGCTGTGGTCATTAAGGGGTTAAATAATATCTCATTAAACTCTAAGGATAGAGTGTGACATTGGGTGCTAAATGATTTATTGTACATATACTCTAATTGTTTTTAAGTTTTGATATTTTAAGTTCCTTATCTTTACTCATAAGCCTAGTCACGGTTGTGATGACAATGAAGGCTAGTTATGTATTAAAAATATCTAATGTAGCTGGAAATGAGTGGTATGGTGCATGATGTTACTTAGACCCCTACATGACAACAGAGGGGGGAGTAAGTTCCAATACCCACTACTTTGGCAGCCTTGTTATGGTTCATTATTTTTTTATAGTTTTATTTTGACATTGAAGTTTAACTGTATAATTTTGTTCTGACACATTCGGGAATGTTTGGTTTATACTGGTTCACCTTCCTCATGTATTGTTGATTGTGTAAAAGATAACTACGTACATCAGTCTCTATGTTATGTGCCAAGTAATTGTGATAACTCATATAGAAGGTTTTGGTTACGATTTATTTTATGTTTTTTTGTTTAAAATAAGGCATT
This sequence comes from Bombina bombina, assembly GCF_027579735.1. NCBI lineage: Eukaryota > Metazoa > Chordata > Amphibia > Anura > Bombinatoridae > Bombina > Bombina bombina. The sequence continues at coordinate 828,578,533 of NC_069504.1, forward strand.
GCTAATACACATTGTAACGGGACATAATTGTTATGTCCTTTTACATCACTTAAGAATAGAAGCAAGATGGTACACAGAATAGACATTTGTTTATGCTACCTATTAGGGTAACTATGATAACCCAGGTAGCTATAAGTGTATACATAATTACTTATGAAGTATTATAGCTTTCTCTTTTTTGCACATTTGTTAAATATTATAGCACATTAACACATAGCATATTAACACTTAAGATAAACACAGTTTATGTAGATGTAAAATATAACAGAGGCACATTAGCCCTATAAGCATATTAACCACAATAAATAAAGTTGGTTTTAGTGAATATTTGTAAAACCCGAAGATGATGTCACTTCCGGTTTTGTGGAACGCACACATGCGTTCCATTCACGAACCATTGTGAGTTGAGGATGTGATTGGGGGTGGACTAACACCATATAGAAACACAGCAGATGTGGTGGTTATGCACACATGTGGTTAATTGAAGATCATGTACGTAAAACCAGAAGTTAAGTTACTTCTGGTCCAACCATGATAAGCAATGTTTGCTAAAAAAATTATAACATCTAAGAGAAGGGAATGAGCACTCCCAATAAGTGAACATAAGTGGATACACTATAATTGTTGTTAATTTATGTTTGTAATGTTTGTTTTGCACAATGTACTTTTGATATGAATGATACCTAAAAACCGGAAGTAAGTACACTTCTGGTTTCAGTGGAACACATGGCGTGCGTTCCACTGTGGAACATAGGAACTTTATTGACACACAAAGGTGGTTTGTATTTTCTTGTGACACTTTGTGATACACTATTTAAGATTGTAATGTAACATTTTTCTTTATTTTGATGAAGGGGTCTGTGTGAACCACAAAACGTAAAAAAATGTATTTAAGATATATATTTTAAAAATAATAATAATTTATATAGAAATATATATTTAATAAGAGGAACATTTTCTTCTATATGATGAACAGTGAAATGTAAAGTATTCATAACTACATTTGTTTTTAGCATTGTTGGTCTAATGTAGTGCCAAGTCAGCATGCGAGCGATAAGTGTTTGTTTGTTTTTTAACAGCGTGTTCCGTTGAAGGCTATGGTAGAAGTAGTTATCGCGGTTTTGATATCCAAAGTCCTGAAGGTAGCGTGCATAGGACTTTCACTCATACACTACCTTTTTACTTTCAACTTGTAACACGCATGCTAACCTGTCCTCGTTAAAAGTTTGCTTGTAGAGCAGTTAGCCAAAGTAAAAGTTAGCATTCCACTAGTAATCTTGCCCTATAGGTTTAATGAATTTAGACCATATATTGATACTTACATCTAAAATGGCATCTGTGACCATTTCAGAGTGTATTGTACATGCACAAGATTATATAATTATTCCAAATTGCCTCGGAATACTTGTCAAAAGATACTTGCAGTAGTAGTAGGCAGCGCTTTAAAAAAATCAATAGGTAATGTGAACAAAAACAGTCTTACTGCTCTGTAGCCTCCTAACTATCAAAGGAGGATATAAATGCAAACAGTAGCCACACTGAATGAGTTTTGAGTGCTGTTTCTTTAAATCCCTATCAGTCCAGCTGCCGCCGTTCTCTGTCCCTGTGTGTTTCTCCTCACACCGGTCGTACAAGATCCAGATCAGTCTTGATAAAGCCTACACTACGGCGAAACGCGTAGACGTGTCCTCGAAGGAGCTACTAAAAGAAAGAACCCGGATCAGCTACCAGCCGAGCAGGCTACAACTTATTCGATACTCTGCGCAGATTTTTGAGACACAGAATCCGGATGATCATTATCGGCATCAAAAGAAAGAAGCATACAAGCAGGCTACCGGCACACCTACAGCGAAGTGGACACCTGGAGAGACCATAGTGGCAATACCCGTTGCGGATGAAAATTGCTGACATCACTATATCAAGGTCAGAGGTGAGAGCGTTATCCGACAGGTCGATACAGGGCCAAAAGGACGCCATAATATCCACGCTGGAGATCGCAAACAAAGGGTGACCGGTAAAGTATACCTGCCTGTAATTACCTATCCTGCACTGAACTTTGCAATACTGAGAGTGTATATATTCCAAATGCAACTAGTTTGTACACGGAACCACAATTAAATTGTTTCTTGGAGCTACCCTTCTATTCGCTTGCCACCAGAAACTGTTTACAAACAACCATTAACTTTCATTTCAAGTATATGAACTACTTTTACGCATATAAATGCAGAAATTTTTAGATAAACAAATTTGACATCATTGATTGCTAAGCTATACTAAGAAAAAAGGTGGGCTAAAACACCAAGGAGCGAACAATACACATTACAACAAAGTATACTGCAATTAAAAAGAGACTTGCAACTTCGTAAAGGTGGAGTGCCATTATTCTCAAGTATAGCACACTGCTCTTTGAAGGTTTCTATTGTTTGAGGAGGTGCAACATTGTAAAATATACTGCAAAGAAGTGGACTTGCAAATAAATTAAGGTGGAGTGCTACTATTCTCAAGTATAGCACATTGCTCTTTGAAGATTTCTTATTGTTTGAGGAGGTGGAGACGTCCTCTCCTCTGTGTTTCTACCTAGAAAGTTATTTATAATTTGCTCCTTACGAATGATACATCTATGAATGGTTTTTATTCTGATATTTTATTCTGATTGTTTTTATATATACTAATAATATATACAGTATGCATATGTATGTATTGATTTGATAATTAAATATTAAGATATTTTACTCATATGTATTTACATTCATTTCATTTAATTTAATTCATCGTTTATTGACCAATTGATAATACATCCCTAGCTATCCTATATTTACATATAGGTGAAGCGCTGTTTATATTTTCCTTTTATCCTTATTTTCAGAATACTTGTGAGATTATTCTATTAAACAGCTTACAGGGTGTAAGTAAGGCACTCCTTATAAATACATTTTTTACATCCTCACACCGGTCGTACAAGCAAGTAGACAAAACGATCTGTGTAAAAGAGGACAGCGCAAAGGGACACAATTCAAGGCAGTTTTTATTGACAGATACAGGTCGCCACGGTTAACCGATGATTCTGGCAGGGGATGTTCTCCTCCCGGAGTTCACCCGGGCTTTTTCAAGAGCAGGAACCTGCTCTTGAAAAAGCCCAGGCGTACTCTGGGGGAAACGTGTTGAGCTTACCGGTCAAGTCCGCTGTTGGAGAAGGTGCCCTGCTGTTGTATGCTGAGTTCGGGAGGAGAACATCCCCTGCCAGAATCATCGGTTAACCGTGGCGACCTGTATCAGCGGACAGAGACCCCATATGTTCACAACATAAATTGTGAAATGCTTGAAAGAACTTACTGTTTGTAAGTAGAACTTGTATTGAAGTGTTGCATCTGTCAATAAAAACTGCCTTGAATTGTGTCCCTTTTCGCTGTCCTCTTTTACACAGATCATTTTGTCTACAAACATGTCAAAAGGCCAATTTTGCACTTATCAACACCCTTTGTGTGATGAATTTGATTTCTATTTTGTTGCTGAAAAAATCTTATTGTGATCACCCAGAACTTGAAAAACACTGATTAGGACCCGTAAAAATACTGATAAATAGGTTCAAAGATTGAATCGACCCCTGTATGTATGCACCTAGCTTGTCTTTTGGAAATAAGTACATTGGCTATTATGAAAGATTTCCACAGTTTTATTAGTGGACTATGATATGCCTAATAATAATTCTAAAAAATGCTTAATTTTCAGAAAAACATATATTAAAAAAAAAAAATGGTAATACATAATAAAATGCAATCTTTCTAAGGAAACAAAGAAAAAACATAACTTTAACGATGGTCAAAGAGACATTTTTATGATTCTAATGGATCTCTCGCACCTTAACCAACCTGTCATTCTTGTGATATTCCTGCATGGCCTCAAGGTTGGCTTTAAAATAAAACGTTTTCATTACAGTTAACTTGCATGTGAATCTAGTTTAGGAAATATTATTTTTCTTTCAGTTAAATAAGTATATTGTGAACTTTGAACAAACTTCGCCTGCATATAAGAGGAGAGATGAAGAGACTGCAGGTGTGTAACATCCTATTATATAAAAGGCCAAGTGTGTTTGTCCGAAGCTGTCATGCACAGTAAAGACAGCACAAGGACAAACACACCTGGCCTTACCTGACAATCCATGGCATACTGTTTGCGGCGACGGTGAGCGTGACCATGGGCGTGGCCGGGCGGAACCAGGCATGGGCGGGGGTGGGGCATGGCAGGGGCGTGGCAGGGGATGGTCGACACGACAGAGAGGGGAGAGAAATAGAAAGAGAGGGGGAGAGACAAAAAGAGATAGGAAAGAGCTAAAGAGAGGGGGAAGAGCAGAAGAGAGAGGAAAGTGCAGAAGAGAGGGGGAGAGAGCGCAAAAGACAGGGGAGAGAGACAGAGCAAAAGAGAGGGGCAGAGAGAGAGCAAAAGAGAGGGATGTAGCGAAATTGCAAAAGAGAGGAATGGAGAGAGAGAGCAAAAAAAAGGAGAGAGACAGAGCAGAAGAGAGGGGGGAGAGAGACAGTGCAAAAGAGAGGGGGAGATAGAGCAAAAAAGAGAGGGGGAGAGAGAGAGCCTTGGTTGTGATGGATACTTTGTCCGAGAATCTCCTTAGTTTAAAAGCCGTCTAAGCTCCGCCCCTTCCTGCTACGTGTCGCATGACGTAAGATGATAACATAACATGCCCACTAGCCATGTGCTTTTATGGCGTATTTAATATATCAACAAAGCCAGCTGTCCTTTCCATCTTCACATTACAACAGGTTTTAAAGCTATATACCTTTCATCTTTATGCACAACGTGATCATATTTGATAATAAATACTCATTTTATCTGCATATTAAAATAAGTCGACATACATGATAATAAGAATAATAAAATACAATAATAACATAAAAATACAAAAACATATAAAATGTAAACATGACAATGTGCAATGACTCATAATGCATAGCTGTACTATTATCAATCTCCAAACCACTTAACCTTTGATGATGATTCATACCCACAATTAGCAATATGTATAACACATAAATTATGGTGTATTGCATTAGATATAGATCAGCACCATACTCCTCTGCCTCTATATACTATTACCTAAAACTAACCTATTTTATGCTTTGCTAACCTAAACTTGTGCACAAAAATACTATATCAAGGTTATCAGATCTATGTTAAATCCCTTAGGGTAAGGCTCTCCAATTCCTGAATCCAGTTAGTTTCTTTTTGTGTAAGTGTGATGAGTATTTGATGTGGATTGTCCCCTAACGGGACTCCTTCCAGAATGCTGATGTGTAGGCTACTGGGATCTTTATTATGATATACCCTGAAGTGGTCAGATACACTATGGCATTTATTTATCAAGTCATCAACTTACTTGCATTCGACGGCACCAATACGCTCGCCTACGATCGCCTAACATCGCTACCGCAGACCTGAATACGTACTCCAAAATTACCAAAAAATCTGTCAAATAGCCGCGCACCAAGTACGGTGCGATGAGCAGCGGACTGTTTATATCTAACAGTCATCAATCTCGCTGCTCTTCCGCTTTTTCACAGCTTTATTGGTACCCTGTTACTAAACACCCACACTATACTGTTTTACCCCCTATACCGCCGCTCCCAGAGCCCACCGCAACTCTAATAAATGTATTAACCCCTAAACCGCCACTCACGGACCCCGCCATAACTAAATAAAGTGTTTAACCCCTAAACCGCCGCTCCCGGAGCCCACCGCCACATACATTATACTTATTAACCCCTAATCTTCCGCCCCCTACAATGCCACAACCTACATTATACTTATTAATCCATAATCTGCCGCCCCCTACACCGCTGCCACCTACATATTTATTAACCCCTAATCTGCCCCCCCTACACCGCTGACACCTACATTATATTTATTAACCCCTAATCTGCCCCCTACACCGTCGCCACCTACATGATATTTATTAACCCCTAATCTGCCCCCCCTACACTGCCGCCACCTACCTACATTTATTAACCCCTAATCTGCCCCCAACGTCGCCGCCACTATATCAAATTTATTAACCCCTAAACCTAAGTCTAACCCTAATCCTAACACCCCCTAACTTAAATATAATTTAAATAAATCTAAAAAAATATTCCTATCATTTAATCAATTATTCCTATTTGAAACTAAATACTTACCTGTAAAATAAACCCTAAGATAGGTACAATAGATAGAGTAGGGTTGGTTGTGTGGGTGGTAGGTTTTAATGTTGGGGTTGGTTGTAATTTATTTTTACAGGTAAAAGAGCTGATTACTTTGGGGCAATGCCCCGCAAAAGGCCCTTTTAAGGGCTATTTGTAATTTAGTGTAGGGTAATTTGTTTATTATTTTCTGGAATTTAGTGTTTGCTTTTTTTGTACTTTAGATAATTTTATTTAATTGGATTTAATTGGATTTACTTTAGGGAATTCATTTAATTATTGTGTAGTGTTAGGTGTAATTGTAACTTAGGTTAGGTTTTATTTAACAGGTATATTTGTATTTATTTTAACTAGGAAGTTATTAAATAGTTAATAACTAATAACTATTGTACCTAGTTAAAATAAATAACTGTAAAATAAAAATAAACCCTAAGCTAGCTACAATGTAACTATTAGCGGTTAATAAATTTAATATAGTGGCGGTGACGTTAGGGGTGGCAGATTAGGGGTTAATAAGTATAATGTAGGTGGCGGCAGTGTAGGGGGGCAGATTAGGGGTTAATAAGTATAATGTAGGTGACGGCGGTGTAGGGGGGGCAGATTATGGGTTAATAAGTATAATGTAGGTGGCGGCGGTGTAGGGGGGCCGATTAGGGGTTAATAAGTATAATGTAGGTGGCGGTGGTGTAGGAGGCAGCAGATTAGGGGTGTTTAGACTTGGGGTACATGTTAGGGTGTTAGGTGTAAATGTTACCATAGGAATCAATGGGATATCGGGCAGCAGCGAACATGAGCTTTCACTGCTTTCAGACTCCCATTGATTCCTATGGTATCCGCCACCTCCAGGGCGGCGGATTGAAAACCAGGTACGCTGGGCCGGAATAGTGGCGAGCGTACCTGGTAGACATTTGATAACTAGCAAAAGTAATCAGATTGCGCCGAATTTGCATTGACGTAAGCATCGATCTGTGTCGGACTGAGTCCGGCGGATCGTATGTTACGTCACAAAATTCTACTTTTGATGGTCTGTAGGGTTTGATAACTAAGGGGAATCAGACTCGCCACAAATACACTGTGGAATTGCAGCGTATTTGCGGTTGACGGCTTGATAAATCGATGCCCTTGTGTCCTAAGACCTATTTCAATGTTGTTAATGTGCTCATAGCATCGTCTTTTAATTTTCCTTTTGGTTCTCCCTACATAAATTCTGCCACAGCCACAGGTAAGCCCATAAACCACAAATGTGGGAAGGCACATGCCTTTACATTTTATTGGCACCATTTTGGTGTCTTTCCATTTCATGAACGAATCTCTATTCGTGAGATGCGCACACATGCAGCAATTGCTGAGACCACATTTATAGGTTCCTGGTTTACCTGTGACCCATTGGTCAAGGGAGCCAGATTTACTCTTATTTTGTTTTGCTGATCTTTTTAATTTTGATGGAGCTAAAATGTTTTTCAAGTAACTTTTTTTTCTGAATACTACCTGTGGTTTATCTTCAATCACACCCCTTAATATAGGGGAAGCCCCTAAAATTCCCCAATGTTTATGTAAAGTCTTTTGTAATAAAACCTGCACCTTCACTGTATGTGGTGATAAATCTCACTTTATTATACATAGAGTCCTTTTGACTAACTGTCTTCTCTGCAACACATGTTAATAAGCTATTCCGCTGGCATAGGAGCTGAATATGCTATATCCACAAAATCTACCTATACTCCCAGAGTCACGAATGTGAGTTTTTAGAGTGGGTCTTTATTATAAAAGTATTGCTATAACAATATTGTATGAATGTACTCAAGATCATATATTTTATACTTAATCAATTATATCAATTATAAAAATAAGGGAATATAATATTGATTAATTATAGATTTGTATCTATTATTGTACTTGCTTACATTTTTGTGTGATTTATTTTTTGTGTAATAAGGTTTGTAGCAGCAGCATGACAGATAGTACATTTGAGTCAGCCACTATAACCACTAATGATGTGACATTTTTCCATCAACGCAATAGGGCTATCAATTTATTAGAGTCTGTAGAAGATAATGGAGAGGATGAGGATCCCCATAATTTATTTAAAACATTAGAGAAATTGCTAACTTCTGATGCCAAGGAATAGCAGGATTTGATACTCTTGGACAATTATGTAATGCATAATGTTATCCCCAGGGGATTGAGGATTAAGAAATTCCCAGCGTTTCAACTAGATGAAGTGGAGTTTTCCACAAAATGGGAAAAGGCGTTGCATGATTGCTCAATAGTATTTATAAAATTCGTGGGCCTAGATTTGGAGTTTTGTCGGTAAGCACCCGCGTAGCTAACGCCGGCTTTTTTCTGGCCGCACCATAAAAATAACTCTGGTATTGAGAGTCCACATAAAGGCCGCGTTAGGCTCCAAAAAAGGAGCGTAGAGCATTTTTAACGCAACTTCAACTCTCGATACCAGAGTTGCTTACGGACGCGAGCAGCCTCAAAAACGTGCTCGTGCACGATTCCCCCATAGGAAACAATGGGGCTGTTTGAGCTGAATAAAAACCTAACACCTGCAAAAAAGCCGCGTTCAGCTCTTAACGCAGCCCCATTGTTTGCTATGCGTAAACACTTCCTACGTCTGCACCTAACACTCTAACATGTACCCCGAGTCTAAACACCCCTAACCTTACACTTATTAACCCCTATTCTGCCGCCCCCGCTATCGCTGACCCCTGCATATTTTTTTAACCCCTAATCTGCCGCTCCGTAAACCGCCGCTACTTACATTATCCCTATGTACCCCTAATCTGCTGCCCCTAACACCGCCGACCCCTATATTATATTTATTAACCCCTAATCTGCTCCCCACAACGTCGCCTCCACCTGCCTACACTTATTAACCCCTAATCTGCCGACCGGAGCTCACCGCTATTCTAATAAATGTATTAACTCCTAAAGCTAAGTCTAACCCTAACACTAACACCCCCTAAGTTAAATATAATTTTAATCTAACGAAATTAATTAACTCTTATTAAATAAATTATTCCTATTTAAAGCTAAATACTTACCTGTAAAATAAATCCTAATATAGCTACAATATAAATTATAATTACATTGTAGCTATTTTAGGATTAATATTTATTTTACAGGCAACTTTGTAATTATTTTTAACCATGTACAATAGCTATTAAATAGTTAAGAACTATTTAATAGCTACCTAGTTAAAATAATTACAACATTACCTTTAAAATAAATCCTAACCTAAGTTACAATTAAACCTAACACTATACTATCATTAAATTAATTAAATAAAATACCTACAATTACCTACAATTAAACCTAACACTACACTATCAATAAATTAATTAAATACAATATCTACAAATAACTACAATGAAATAAACTAACTAAAGTACAAAAAATAAAAAAGAACTAAGTCTATCGGAACAGCCAATAGAATGCGAGCTCAATCTGATTGGCTGATTGGATCAGCCAATCGGATTGAACTTGATTCTGATTGGCTGATTCCATCAGCCAATCAGAATATTCCTACCTTAATTCCGATTGGCTGATAGAATCCTATCAGCCAATCGGAATTCGAGGGACGCCATCTTGGATGACGTCCCTTAAAGGAACCGTCATTCTTCAGTTGGACTTCGCCGGATGAAGATGGGTCCGCGGTGGAGGTCTTCAGGATGGAGCCGGTCGTCATCGGATGAAGATAGAAGATGCAGCTTGGATCAAGATGGTTGCTGGTCCGGATCGCCTCTTCTTCCCGGATAGGATTAAGACTTTGGAGCCTCTTCTGGACCTCTTCAGCCACCGGATGATGGATCGCCAGCCCCCGCTTGGGTTGGATGAAGATTTTGGAGCCAGGACGGATCGGTGATACCTGGTGAGGTGAAGACAAGGTAGGATGATCTTCAGGGGCTTAGTGTTAGGTTTATTTAAGGGGGGTTTGGGTTAGATTAGGGGTATGTGGGTGGTGGGTTGTAATGTTGGGGGGGGTATTGTATGGGTTTTTTTTACAGGCAAAAAAGCTTAACTTCTTGGGGCATGCCCCGCAAAGGACCCTGTTCAGGGCTGGTAAGGTAAAAGAGCTTTGAACTTTATTAATTTAGAATAGGGTAGGGCATTTTTTATTTTGGGGGTCTTTGTTATTTTATTAGGGGGGCTTAGAGTAGGTGTAATTAGTTTAAAATTGTTGTAATATTTTTCTTATGTTTGTAAATATTTTTTTATTTTTTGTAACTTAGTTCTTTTTTATTTTTTGTACTTTAGTTAGTTTATTTCATTGTAGTTATTTGTAGATATTGTATTTAATTAATGTATTGATAGTGTAGTGTTAGGTTTAATTGTAGGTAATTATAGGTATTTTATTTAATTAATTTAATGATAGTATAGTGTTAGGTTTAATTGTAACTTAGGTTAGGATTTATTTTACAGGTAATTTTGTAATTATTTTAACTAGGTAGCTATTAAATAGTTCTTAACTATTTAATAGCTATTGTACATGGTTAAAATAATTACAAAGTTGCCTGTAAAATAAATATTAATCCTAAAATAGCTACAATGTAATTATAATTTATATTGTAGCTATATTAGGATTTATTTTACAGGTAAGTATTTATCTTTAAATAGGAATAATTTATTTAATAAGAGTTAATCAATTTCGTTAGATTAAAATTATATTTAATTTAGGGGGGTGTTAGTGTTAGGGTTAGACTTAGCTTTAGGGGTTAATACATTTATTAGAATAGCGGTGAGCTCCGGTCGGCAGATTAGGGGTTAATAATTGAAGTTAGGTGTCGGCGATGTTAGGGAGGGCAGATTAGGGGTTAATACTATTTATTATAGGGTTAGTGAGGCGGATTAGGGGTTAATAACTTTATTATAGTAGCGGTGCGGTCCGCTCGGCAGATTAGGGGTTAATAAGTGTAGGCAGGTGGAGGCGACGTTGAGGGGGGCAGATTAGGGGTTAATAAATATAATATAGGGGTCGGCGGTGTTAGGGGCAGCAGATTAGGGGTACATAGCTATAATGTAGGTGGCGGCGCTTTGCAGATTAGGGGTTAATTATTGTATGTAGCTGGCGGCGACTTTGTGCGGCTGGAGTTTTGTCGTTAGATTTCTAACCCTCACTTCAGCCACGGCTCTAAATACCGGAGTTAGAAAAATCCCATTGAAAAGATAGGATACGCAATTTACGTAAGGGGATCTGCGGTATGGAAAAGTCGCGGCTGAAAAGTGAGCGTTAGACCCTTTTTTGAGTGACTCCAAATACCGGAGTTAGCCTAAAACCAGCGTTAGGAGCCTCTAATGCTGGTTTTCACAGCTACCGCCAAACTCCAAATCTAGGCCTTAGTTAATTATCATGAATTTAAGCTACAAAAGTTAAAAGGAGAGATAAAAGAAGTATCTGAAAAACTAACACCATTCAAAACAATAGAAAAGTGGAAGGAAATTAATGAGGACATTAAATTAAGAGTCAAAAAGATAGAGCAGGAACTTATATAACTTAAAACTACTAAACTTAAAAGGGATCAAGAAGACTATAAGAAAGACCAGGTCTATAGTTATAAGACCAGAACTAATCAGAACTATCCAAGGCGAGCTATAACAAACCAACACTATTACCGAAACAACTATATGAGGGAAGTAAAACCCAACAGAGAAGTAATGGAAATCATAATGGAAATTATAGTACAGGTCAAGGAGATTATGTCCACCACAACTCTAGGAACCTAGGAGAGGTTCAAAATAGGCAGGATATTGATACCTTGAATAGATTCTTGCCTCTAAACACTAATCATGATGAATGACAAGATAAAGGAGCCAGACCAAAGGAGAATGTGCACCATCAGAATCAGAATAGACATTACAATAAAAATTAGAAATATCATCATCATCAACGACAGGGAAGGACCCAGCCTTTAAATGGCCAGTATGCCCAGCATGAGGGAACTAGTAGACAGCATCAAGACAGTACAATAGGGTCAAATAAACATAAAAAGCAACATAATGTACATATAGTCCCTCAGTCACACATAAACCATATCAGGAACATAAGCAAAATAGGTGGAATGAGCCTCTTTTTTAGATCATGGTCAGGAACCTCACCCACCCTGGAGACCAATAGAGAGAATAAAGAGTTTTCCCTTGGTTATAGGGGACAGGGAGAACAGGAAGGGCTTGAAATTTACTCCAAGGAAATTGCCTAACAATTATGAAACTTATATAGACTTGCAAAAATGTATTCAAAAATTAAATTTAAAAAGATACTATGCAAAAAGTAAAAAAACTTACAATAGGGAGAATCAAGAATATACTAAATTGGAAAATTTAAAGGCACAAAGAGATCTAAAAGAAATAAACACCAATAAAGAGGTAGTCACCCAACAAAGTATCAGTATTGAAGACTTATTGGAAGTAAGCACACATGACATTGATAGTGAAATTCAACACAGTAAATTTAAACGCCCATCCTCATTCAACCCCATACATGCACAAGGGGAATGTATCCCAATATACAATCTTATTTTAACTGAGGAATTCAATAATTATTTTTATTCAGGAAATTATAATAATAAGTTTAAATTTAAAGATAACCTCAATAGTGAGGAAAGAAAATCCCTGGATAAATTAAGGAATGATAATCAAATAATCAAATAATCATTAAACAGGCGGACAAGGGCGGGAGTATTATTGTGAAAAATAGAGGGGATTATTTGGGGGAAGCAAACCGACTGTTAAATGATACAACCACTTATCGCAAATTACAGAGAGATCCGACCCTAGAATATAATAAAAAAAACTTCTTAAAATGCTGACAGATGCAAAAAATAAAGGTATTTTAAATAATGCTGAATTTGGCTTCATTTATAATTTACACCAGAAAATACCCATATTTTACCATATCCCCAAAATCCATAAAGATCTGGTAAATCCACCCGGTCGGCCTTTTATCTCCAGTATCAACTCCATCAGTATCATCTTATCCGTATATGTTGACTCATTCATGCAACCGATGGTCAAACAGAACCGGTCATATTTTAAAGATACAACAGATGTGATAGTGAAATTAGAAGGTATGATATGGAATGGGGAATATATATGGATGACGTGCAATGTGACGGCGTTATACACGAATATCCCCCACGAGAAAGGCTTTTGGACACATGGGAAGGAGTAGTGGTTTGTCTGATAAACAGCTAAGTTTTTTGGAGGATGGCATTAGGTTTATATTAGACCACAATTACTCTAGTTTTGACAACACCTTCTTTAGACAGACACAGGGGACTACATTGGGTACCTCCATGGCTCCCTCCTATGCCAATATGTATATGGCTTATTTTGAAGATCAAACTATCTGGGATAATAATCTGTTTTCTGAGAACATCATCAAGTATTTTAGATACATAGATGATATTATCATCATCTGGCAGGGAACTAGGGAATTAGCTGTAAATTTTGTTGAATGCATTAACAACAATGGATTTAATTTAGCTTTTAAGGAAAAAAATATTGATTAATAATATTGAAATCCTGGATATAGACTTATTTATTAATGATATTTCTAACTCAGTGATGGTGCGAAATTATAGAAAGCCAACCGACAGTAATGGGTTCCTAAATGCTAATAGTGGGCATATGAGGAACTGGAAACATAATATCCCGTACCGACAGTTTCGTCGAATAATGCGGAACTGTACTAGGCTGGAAGATTACAATAGGGAAGCTGATGTTATTCAAAATAAGTTTTTGGAAAAAGAATATGATGGGCAGTTAGTTAATGAGGCAAGAAAAAATAATTCATTATGCCAGCGGAGTAGCTTATTAACATGTGATGCAGAGAAGACAGTTAGTCAAAAGGAATATATGGATAATAAAGTGAGATTTATCACCACATACAGTGAAGGTGTGGGGTTTATTAGAAAGACTTTACATAAACATTGGGGCATTTTAAGGGCTGACCCTATATTAAGGGGTGTGATTGAAGATAAACCACAGGTAGGAATTTTCAACGCTGGGAATTTCTTAATCCTCAATCCCCTGGGGATAACATTATGCATTACATAATTGTCCAAGAGTATCAAATCCTGCCATTCCTTGGCATCTGAAGTTAGCAATTTCTCTAATGTTTTAAATAAATTATGGGGATCCTCATCCTCTCCATTATCTTCTACAGACTCTAATAAATTGATAGCCCTATTGCGTTGTTGGAAAAATGTCACATCATCAGTGGTTATAGTGGTTGACTCAAATGTACTATCTGTCATGCTGCTGCTACAAACCTTATTACACAAAAAATAAATCACACAAAAATGTAATCTGCGCACAGACAAGTACAATAATAGATACAAATCTATAATTAATCAATATTATATTCCCTTATTGGTTATAATTGATAAGGTATAAAATATATGATCTTGAGTACATTCATACAATATTGTTATAGCAATATTTTTATAATAAAGACCCACTCTAAAAACTCACATTCATGACTCTGGGAGTATAGGTAGATTTTGTGGATATAGCGTTTTCAGCTCCTATGCCAGCGGAGTAGCTTATTAACATGTGATGCAGAGAAGACAGTTAGTCAAAAGGACTCTATGGATAATAAAGTGAGATTTATCACCACATACAGTGAAGGTGCAGGGTTTATTAGAAAGACTTTACATAAACATTGAGACATTTTAAGGGCTGCCCCTATATTAAGGGGTGTTATTGAAGATAAAGGTCTCTTTGTGACTAGTAAGCACAATTTCATTTTCTATTGATCTAAAAACAATCTACACCATCATATCTTTCTTTTACAGAAGGCTCATCAAGGGATTCTAACAAAATATTTGCCAAGAAGATAGTAATTTGGGTTGGAAAACGGCTAGCAAGTACTGACACTGCTATTCAGTATAAAACACTTGGAAAATCACCATAACTATTGCTGTTAGGATTCACAACACTTTAAGGATTATTGTTTTTTCTTAAAGAGACACACTACTCCTTTATTGTTGGATTATGTTTTCTATTAAGTTTTCACTGTTGGACTATTTTTAACGATTGGACTATTATTTAAATTTATATAAGTCACTATTTGAACACACCACAATGTTTTTGTAATTTTTTGGTTTTTCCTTTTTCACAATCTTTTTTCTTGATTCACTTTTTTTGAAGAACAACCTATTTTTTTGACCATTAATAATTTTTGTACACTAATCTTTGCACACAACTTTTTTGATACACATTTTTTACATTGGCATATTGCTGTCACAATATTTTTCACTTGACAATGTGTATTTGTTAAACACACAGTTAAAGGTCTTACTCAGAGCCTTACACATCAGTTACTATTGGCAATATTTAGAAGCATTGCATAAAATCGAGAACATTATTGGTTAGATAATATTATATAACTGACTATATATTTCACCTATTATGTGTATGTGGTAAACACAAAGCTGGATTTTTGTTGTGAGCCTTATACTTAATTTGGAATTTTTTAGGAATATTCTTTAAGAACAATGTTTGCACAATTTTAAATGCCATATCTGCTATTTAACTATTTGTTTTAACTATTCATTTAGCTATTATTGCTGTATAAATTTGTGTATGTGTATGTGGTAAACACAAAGTTGAATTTCTGTTGTGAGCCTTATACTAAATTTGGAATTTTTTAGGAATATTTTTAAGAGCAAT
Source organism: Bombina bombina (assembly GCF_027579735.1). Lineage (NCBI taxonomy): Eukaryota > Metazoa > Chordata > Amphibia > Anura > Bombinatoridae > Bombina > Bombina bombina. Next base: position 828,594,399 of record NC_069504.1, read on the forward strand.
GTTTGCACAATTTTAAATGCTATATCTGTTACATAACTATTTGTTTTAACTATTCATTTAGCTATTATTGTTGTATAATCAATAAATTGTTTAATGTAATCGTTTGATAATATTGCATTTGGTCATGACCCAGCCTTCATATAGTTGGCGCTTTGGTATACCTTATTAGTTATTGAAGATAAACAACAGGTAGTATTCAGAAAAAAAACATAACTTGAAAAACATTTTAGCTCCATCAAAATTAAAAGGATTAGCAAAGCAAAATAAGAGTACATTTTGCTCCCTTGACCGATGGGTCACAGGTAAACCAGAAACCTATAAATGTGGTTGCAGCAATTGCTGCATGTGTGTGCATCTCGTGAATAGAGATTCATTCATGATATGGAATAACATCAAAATGGTGCCAATAAAATGTAGAGGCACGTACCTTTCCACATTTGTGGTCTATGGGCTTACCTGTGGCTGTGGCAGAATTTATGTAGGGAGAACCAAAAGGAAAATCAAAAGACAATGCTATGAGCACATTAACAACATTGAAATAGATCTTAGGATGCATAGTGTATCTGACCACTTCAGGGTATATAATAATAAAGATCCCAGCAGCCTACGCATCAGCATTCTGGAATGGGTCCTGTTAGGGGACAATCCACATCAGAGACTCATCACACTTAGACAAAAAGAAACTAACTGGATTCAGGAATTGGAGAGCCTTACCCTCAAGAGATTAAACATAGATCTTGACCTGCAAGCCTTTATGTATAACTGAATAAGGTATAGGGTCTGATAACCTTGATATAGTATTTTTGTCCACATCCAAAACAACCAGGAGCGCAGATAAAGAGGAAAAAAAATGATAAAAAACACAATCTAAGTGCAGTATTATAGTTAAAATTAGTTCCTTTATTAACAACCAAAATTGCACTCACAAATTTCAACCTCAACAGATGAGGTATGTATATGGCACAGAACTGATGTCCTCACGGCAAAACCTTTATCCTCCTCCTCTGTTGATGGTATTTTGCCATTTTGAGGGGGGGGGGGAGGGGGAAGGGGGAAGTAGGTAAAGGGATTCAATGTAGAGGAATTCTTCCCAATAACAACTTTTTGCTATTTGTAATCCATATATATACACACACACACATACACGCTATTTATCTTATTTTCTTATAATTCACTTCATATAAATTATTCAATAAATGCAGCAAGATCAATATCCCTATTCATTCCATCTGGTTCAATAGTTCTCAACCTGTGAATCCAGTATGTTTCACGCTTTCTCAGTTCTAATAATCTGTCCCCTCCCCTAATAGATCTTTTTACCTGTTCAATGGCCTTAATTTTCAAACCACTATCATCTTGTCCATATTTTTCATAAAAGTGAGATGACACACCATGATTCATAACCCCTTGTCTAATATTTCTAAGGTGCTCTCCTAGGCGTGTTTTTAAAAGACGTTTTGGGCGCCCTATGTAAAACTTCTTACATGGACACTCCAGCAAATACACTGTATATGTGGATCTACAATTCATAAGTTCTCTTATCTCAAATTCATCTCTTAATCCAAACACATGATTTTTTGGGTGTATACGTGCACAACACTCACATTTGGCTCTCCCACAGCCAAAGAAACCTTTTGACCTATCCCTGAGCCAATTACCTCTCACTTCTTGTCTTAGAAGACTTGGGCATATGATGTTCTTCACATTTATATTTTTCTTATACACAATCCTGCAATCATCTGATACGCATTTTTTCAGGATTGGATCCTGCATAACTAAGAACCAGTGTTTCCTTATTGCTTTATCTATCTCCTTGAAAGCATAGTTATATTTAGTAACAAAGAATATGTCTCTCTTTTCTAAACTATCCTTCTCCTCTTTTGTCTTTTTCCTAATGAGATCTTTACGTTCTATCCCTCTCACCTTTGTTCGGGCTACCTCTAACTGTTCTTTGGGATAACCTTTTACTAAGAATCTCTGCTCAATGATATCTGCTTCCCTCTCAAAATCAGACGGATCAGTACAGTTTCGTTTTGCCCTCTGGAACTGACCGAACGGTATATTACATATCCATTGTGGATGATGACCACTTTTTGCATGTAGATATCCGTTCGTGTCAGTTTTCTTTCTATATAATTTAGTGCAGATTATCCCTCTCTCATTAGATAGTTCAAGATCTAAAAATGTGATTCTTTCACGACTATGTTCTGTTGTGAAAGTCAAATTTAAAAGATTTCTATTTACATATTCTGTAAATTTCACTATACTTGTCACATCTCCTTGCCATAAAATCAGAATATCATCTATAAAGCGATACCACTTATATAGATGATCCCTAAATGGGTTGGTGTCAGAAAATATAAATAAATCCTCCCACCAACCCATATAGAGATTTGCAAAATTGGGAGCCATTTTGGTACCCATTGCAGTACCCGTTGTTTGCAAATAATATTTATTATTAAAAAGAAAGTAATTTTTATTTAAAATAAACTTAATGGATTCACCCACAAATTTACTTTGTACATCGTTTATAAAACCTGCTTTTTCAAAAAAGTATTGTACCGCTGTGATCCCTAAATCATGTGGTATAGAAGTATACAAGGAGCTGACATCCATAGTTATCCATACTAGATCTTCTTTCCATTCCAAGCCTTCCAATTGTTCCAGTATATGTGGTGTATCACGTACAAAGGATTTTAAACATGGTACTAGAGGTTTCAAAATGTAATCTACATATTCCGATAACTTTGACGTTAAACCACCTATACCGGACACAATTGGTCTCCCAGGTGGATCCACCAATCCTTTGTGGATTTTGGGGAGATGATAAAAAATTGGTATAACTGGTTCTCTTACTTCCAGGAATTCAAACTCCCCTCTAGTTAAAACACCACTACTTTTCCCCTTTCTTATATGTTCATTATACTGTATTAAATACTCTTGGGTGGGGTTCTTTGTCAATATAGTATATGTATTTTCATCTCCAAGTAACCTTAATGCTTCTTTTATATAAGATGTCCGATCCTGAACCACCACACCTCCTCCCTTATCAGCACAACATACTACTAGCTCTAAATTGGTCTTTAAGTTCTGTATTGCTACCTTCTCCTCTTTACTTAAATTATTATTCTCCTTCTGTACCTTTCTGCTTCTCGCTTTTCTACAGATCTCTTTCAATTCCCCCTCCATTAATGAATTAAAAACAGGTATATAATTACCCTTTGAATTGGTGGGATAAAAGGTAGACCTCTTGGTAAGGTGTGGGTGATCTATTGGAATATTTTTTGCTTCAATCTCTAAAGACTCAAGGATTTCTACTGTTCTGTGGAAATTACTTTCAATTTCTCCTCCACTTCTATCATCTCCCTGAGATGGATTATCATCAAAAGATTCATCCATATTTAAGTTTAAGATAGGGATTTCTTATGTATTTTCTCCATTTTTATCTTTGATGATCTGAAAATGTCTTGCTAAGGTTAATTTCCTAACCAATTTGTTTAAATCGATATATAATTTAAATTCATTCGGGCCATTCGAGGGTGCGTATGACAAACCCTTCTTTAAAAGGGACAATTCATTTTGTGTTAGTGGTTTAGTTGAAATATTAAATATTTTTTGTTCATGAGAATCTAATAGTGCCTTTCTTTTCCTTTTTTCCTTCTTGGCTCTATTTGCCACTCCTCCCCTGCATCCTCGCTTTCGCTTTCTATATTCCTTTTTGGATTCCTGTGTGTCCCTTGGGTGCTGTACCCTGAAAAACGTTCCTCTACAACTTCTTTGTTTCTTGGAAAATATTCTCCTATTTTACATTGTCTCTCACTATTATTCCTAACATCTCGATATCCTCTCTCATCTTCCCTCTCCCTATTGGAGTTCCAATATTTTGGAACTGCCCCTAATCTCTCATTCCTATCCTGACCCTCACCCCTATAAATCCTGATATTTCTATCAGAATTACTTCTGTCTTTTGTATTTAGAGTACTATTTTCAAACCTGGAATGATCTATACCCATTTCATAACCAGAGTGGTGTTGATGTCTCCTTTTATCGGTGTTCCTATTTTCCATTTCTATCCCTTTACTATTATGATGATAAACCATAGGGTCTCTCGTATCATCTCGCATATTTTCCTTGTTGGGATTCTTTTTATTATTTTTATAGTAATAGTTGTTTTTATTTCTATTATTATTTTTATTACTATTATTACTAATATTGTTATTATTTCCACTCATGTTAGTTTTTGCCTTTTTTGACTTATTTTTAGGTTGCCCATTTACATAATACCTATCACTATTGTGATTGGTCTCACTTATCTGTTCAATTTCTTCTTCAAAACTTCATTTCTACCTCTTCTAGGTTCTCTGTTACTTTATTTATATTACTTTTTGCAAAATTTAATTTTTTCTTTTTTGAAAGAATAACTTCTTTTTCAAATTTTTCTAAAGAAACCCTATTTCTGTTATCAAGTTCCTTATATAGAACATCCTCTTTATGGTTGTTTAGAATTAACTCAATGCTTGCTATTTCTTTAGATAATTTATTTACTTTCTTCTCTCTGTAACGAATTAATATCCCCATTAGTTTGTTTGAGCACTCTCCTAAAGCTTCTTCCCACTCAGTGGTGAATTCCACTTCATCTAATTCAAAGATACAATTCTTATGTATAGTTAACCCTTTCGGCATTAACCCATGAGTTTTATAATTTTCTAATGCTATCAAATCATACCAGCTCGAGATCTGATTTTTAGTGAGTTTCTCCAATTTTCTAAATAGGTGTTTAGGTTCCTCCTTGTTCTCAACCTGGGTATAGGAGAGTACTCTGCTTCTAGTGTTTGGGTCAAAATAATTCCCAAAGGATATTTCTACTTGTGCATCTGCTCCCCCCTCTGCCATAATCAGCTGCTCTTTCTATAAATCACCAAAAAATCACAAACTATATATTACCACTAAAGAAAAAATGAGCGCCAATAAATAGCTTAAGAGTGTCCCTTATTACTATAAAATTATTTTTCTATTTGCACATGTGTAGTAACCTGTTTCAAAAATTCATATAAACACAACAAACATATAGAACGAATTACAAACAATAAAAACCTTGCAATAAAAACCCAAATATAAATGGTAAAGAAACCTGTTTCCTTTAAACCAGATAGAGTTGCGTTTTTGTGTTTGTTCAGGATTTCGGTTTCATATATCCTTTTCTATCCTCTTTTCTCTTCAATCCGATTCTGCTGCTCCTTTAATGACACTGGTGTAGTGTCTACAAACAATCCCCACATCCAAGAACAACCTGGAGCGCAGATAAAGAGGGAAAAAAAAAAGGAAAAAAAACACAATCTAAGTGCAGTATTATAGTTAAAATTAGTTCCTTTATTAACAACCAAAATTGCACTCACAAATTTCAACCTCAACAGATGAGGTATGTATATGGCACAGAACTGATGTCCTCACGGCAAAACCTTTATCCTCCTCCTCTGTTGATGGTATTTTGCCAGATTGAATCCCGGAATGTTCCGCCAAAGTGTGCACTTCAAAGTGCCAGTACAAGGACCATAAAACAGTTCAAAAGCTCCCCTTCAACTGCCGCTACTTTACGTGCCCGTCACAAGCCGGCTAGCAGACACGCAAGTGTATACACGGCAGTATCGGGTAACTGCGCTCCAGGTTGTTCTTGGATGTGGGGATTGTTTGTAGACACTACACCAGTGTCATTAAAGGAGCAGCAGAATCGGATTGAAGAGAAAAGAGGATAGAAAAGGATATATGAAACCGAAATCCTGAACAAACACAAAAACGGAACTCTATCTGGTTTAAACGAAACAGGTTTCTTTACCATTTATATTTGGGTTTTTATTGCAAGGTTTTTATTGTTTGTAATTCGTTCTATATGTTTGTTGTGTTTTATATAAATTTTTGAAACAGGTTACTACACATGTGCAAATAGAAAAAGAATTTTATAGTAATAAGGGACACTCTTAAGCTATTTATTGGCGCTCATTTTTTCTTTAGTGGTAATATATAGTATTTTTGTGCACAAGTTTAGGTTAGCAAAGCATAAAATAGGTTAGTTTTAGGTAATAGTTTATAGAGGCGGAGGAGTATAGTGCTGATCTATATCTAATGCAATACACCATAATTTATGTGTTGTACATATGGCTAATTGCGGGTATGAGTCATCATCAAAGGTTAAGTGGTTTGGAGATTGATAATAGTACAGCTATGCATTATGAGGCATTGCATATTGTCATGTTTACATTTTATATGTTTTTGTATTTTTATGTTATTATTGTATTTTATTATTGTTATTATCATGTATGTCGACTTATTTTAAAATGCAAATAAAATTAGTATTTCTTATCAAATATGATCAAGTTGCGCATAAAGATGAATGGTATATAGCTTTAAAATCTGCTGTATTGTGAAGATAGACAGGACACCTGGCTTTGTTGATATATTAAATACGCCGTAAAAGCCCATGGCTAGTGGGGGTGTTATATTATCATCTTCCATCATGCGACACGTAGCTTAGACAGCTTTTAAACTAAGGGGATTCTCGGACGAAGCATCCATCACATCCAAGGTCTTGAAAAAGTTTGCAAAGGACAAACGAAACGCGTAGACAGGATGGTCTACTACTGACTCTGCACTTTGCAAAGGAGGAAGTTTACTTTTAACCCATTGTCTGCCAAGGTGAAAGACTGTGACAGAGGTTGCAACCTGCTTAATTACTTGGAGTTGAACATTCATCGTGTTTACCAAGGCATTTTAAACAAGGCATTATTTTATTTATCTCTTATAAGTGCAATAGATTGTGTGCACCAATAAATGTATCTTTGAGTCATGGATGTGCTTTGTATTCTTATTTTCCAGTGTACCAAAGTCTGAGCACTCCTTAGTGCTCAGTGAATGTGGAAGCTGCACCAACGATTCACAACAAAAGGGAGAGTTATCCAGGCTATAGCAGCTGAAAATGCCATATCCACAAGATCTACCTATACTCCCAGAGTCACGAATATGGGTCTTTAGTATAAAAGTATTGCTATAACAATATTGTATGAATGTATTCAAGATCATATATTTTATACCTTATCAATTATAACCAATAAGGGAATATAATATTGATTAATTATAGATTTGTATCTTGTCTGTGTGCAGCTCACATTATTGTGTGATATATATATATGTCAAAAAAAGATTGGGTCGTGACCTCGGCGCTGTGAAATCAGAGTTAGAAACCAAAAATTTGCTGCCAGAAATTCACCTATTGTCTTATCTGGATCCCCTCAAACCCAGAAACACAATACAAAGAGAAGTATGGAGAAAAAAGAAGGTTTGTGAATTGGCGCAAAGTATAGATATTTTATACTATTATGTATAAAAGTTCTTAGTGGGTAAACACACTCTAGATAATTATATATCACATATGGTATTGCATAGGGATATAAAACAATGGCTGAAAATGCCAAATATTAAAAATACTGATGATCAATTGCAATTGTATCATCCAAAATCTGTACATAAATTCACTACAGATCAATGCAAGCAGTATATCCAAACTCCCAATAAATACTAATTCATATGCAATATAATTAATCAGCAATCAGTTTGTGGAATGTAGAAAAGGAAAACAGGAATCCTAGTCCCTCTCGGGTGTCTACTTACACTCTTCTACCTCAATCTGTATGAGGTAAGGGCCACGCAGTGTAGGTATAGTCTTGTCACAGACAACAGGAAAGTCTTGTCCTCAGGTTATATAGAGATGGTATCAGGCTTTGTCCAGGGATGCAGTCACAGGTTACAAGAAATACAAAGCGAAATAGAAATTGTGCAACACTGTTATATTTGTTAAAAACATACAACGAGCAGCAAAAGGTAATGAGCTTACATTTAAAAACCTCAATACATATGAGGTAATCAAAAACCAGTTCTACACATAGGCAGTTAAAATGTCTCTCAAGCTGAGGGCATCATAAGGACATAGAGATTCAGATGAATAGTGGCGTTTCTCCAAAACAATCCTTCTTCATCAGATGATAGAATCAATCTCTCTCTCTCTCTCTCTCTCTCTCTCTATATATATATATATATATATATATATATATATATATATATATATATAGATGATATAGCTAGATAGATAGATAGATAGATAGATAGATAGATAGATAGATAGATAGATAAATCGATGATAGCTAGATGATATATGGGGAAAAATATAAATATTATATATATATATATATATATATATATATATATATATATATAATATTTATATTTTCCCATATATCATCTAGCTATTATCTAGCTATCATCGATTTATCTATCTATCTATCTATCTATCTATCTATCTATCTATACATACATACATACATACATACAGTATTTATATTTATACAGTATATATATATATATATATATATATATATATATATATATATATATTCACACACACACTGCTCCTGTTTTAATCTTTACCCTTGCAAGTTATTTCTTATATGTTCCCTAAACTGCCCATCTTCCATCTACTTCCAGTGATCTCCTTTCCTTACACTTCTCGCTTTATGAAATATTCTTCCCTTATGTACTTTGTTGAAGCCTTTAATATATATAAGCAATTGAACAGTGTTGAGCAGCTGATGGATTGTTAAAACACCTTGCCCTACATAAAATGGCCCTGAAGGAGCATCGAGGGTAAGTAAATATATATTGAAGCACTTGGGCTGTCTGCTTAGATGCTAGTTCTTTTAGTACAAAATGAATCAACAACATGAAGAGTGGTTAGTAGCAAATACGACCACTACAAAATTTAAGACCCTTTGATTCTATCATAAAAAGGAATACAAGATCTTAAAGGCAATTTCACTGTGTTCTGCCTAGATCTCTGCTTTAGTTTCATGATGCCTGTGTCCCGAGAGGAAGAAATTTACAACCACTGTATATTTATATTGAGTCATAATGCATAAGTGAATCTAATTTTACTTGAGAATTCCACCATCATCTTGCAAAACATTTAGAGAATGCAGAGAGAGCTGTTAGTACTTATAATCACATTAAAGTATTTTTTTTCCCTTTGCTACATCTGTAAGGGGATTTTTTTTTTAAATATTGTGTACAATATTTTATTTTGTAAAAATCAATATTTTTTTGTTTGCTTGTTTGTTTTTTGCTGTCCTTTAATAGAACTTTGGTATTTGTCCTCATTAGTCGTGTAAAATGTCTTTTGGGATGAGTTGTGCACAAACATGAATTTCATTTTATTTTCTATAACAAGTTAAAGGGACAGTAAAGTCATAATCAGACATTAATGATTTAGAAAACTTTCAAATGTACTTCTATGATTTATTTTGCTTCCTTCTCTTGTTATCCTTTGCTTAAAGGTTGAATTAAATTAAATGATTCAGATAGAACATGTAATTTTAAGACACTTTTAAATTCACTTCTATTTTCAAATGTGCTTTGTTCTCTTGGTATCCCTTGTTGAAAAAGTATACTCACATATCCTACACTAATAGGAGCTGGCTGCTGATTGGTGCCTGCACACATTTGTCTCTTGTGATTGGCTGACCGGATGTGTTCAGCTAGCCGCCAGTAGTGCACTGCTGTTCCTTCAGCAAAGCATAACAAGAAAATGAAGCAAATTTGATAATAGAAGTAAATTGGAAAGTTGTTTAAAATTGTTTGTTCTATCCAAATCATGAAAGAACATTTTGGGGTTTTCTATTCCTTTAAGCACAGGAGCAGCAAAGAACCTAGGTTCTAGCTGCTGATTGGTGGCTGCATATACTGTATGTATATATATATATATATATATATATATATATTCACAGATATACATATTTAGACATGTATATGTTTATATTTCTATGTTAAAATCCTTTGCCTGCCTATTTTTTAACATTTGAGTCCATGGGGCCTATTTATGAATGTGCGAGTGGACATGATCCGATATTGTGGATCATGTCCGCTGCACATCGATAAATGCCGACAGCATACGGTCTCTGCAATTATCATTGCACCAGCAGTTCTGGTGAACTGATTGGCCACTAGCAGGGGATGTCAATCAACCCGATCGTATTAGATTGGGTTGATTTCTGTCCGTGGCCTCAGGGCAGACAGAGCAGGTTATGGAGCAGCGGGGCATTAAGCTCCATACAGAGCTTGATAAATATGCCCACATACTTTGAGACCTTATAACTTTTTTGTGCATTTTTTTTTGTAATAAATTTTATTAGATAGTATTATTATTGTAATTGTTCTTTGTAATGTATTTTTGATGTTTTTTGTGACACTTTTTAGTTTTGCAAAACAGTTAATCAGAGCTCTGAGGAAGATCATTCTAACATAAATCACGATTGCGCTCAAGCGATTGCGTTTACTTTCAACTATAAAAGGCAAGTATGATGAGTGCAAACACTCGTGATAAAAACTTTTACGCTCTTGCACAACAGTTAGCGCTCCACCCATAATCTGGCCCTTAGGGGGATATTTATCAAAGCATCAACCAAAAATACGCTTGAATTCCACGTCGTAATTGACGCGAGATTAATCTGACCTAGTTATCAAAGTCTCAAGATCGGATAAAGTTGAATTTTGTGACGTAACATACGATCCGGCAGGCTCAATCCGACGCAGATCGACGCAGATCGATGTGAGTTGAAACCCTGTTGAATTCTAGCGGAATTATGTTCATTTGCCCTCCTATTTGACACTATTTGAAGCCATTATGAAGTAATAAAAAATTCAACATTTACGCTCACGTCTTTTCCGACGCAGCGTACCTCGTTTTCAATCCGCCACCCTTGAGGTCGTGGATGCCATAGAACTCAATGGGAGTTGGAAAACACAGAAATCTGATATTCGATGCTGCAAGAGAATGAAGCATATCAACTAATAAAAGTCGACTACAAACTATTAAATATGTATACACTTCCAAAATCTAACAATATTATTGCTACATATTTGGTGCACTATATAGAGATCATTTTTTAAATCAAAAAAATTAAAAAAATACTTTTTAAATCTATTTGCACCATGTTTAATGTTGTATATACGCTTATACAAATGTTACAAACAAACGGCTAGATTACGAGTTTTGTCGGTAAGGCTGTGTGGTGCTAGTGAGCAGTTTATGCTCACCGCTCACCTACAGACAACGCTGGTATTACGTTTTTTTTTTTTAAACCCAGCGTTAGCCGCAGAAAAGTGAGCAAAGAGCAAAATTTTGCTCCACATCAATACCAGCTCTGCTTACGGTAGCGGTGAGCTGGCTATACGTGCTCGTGCACGATTTCCCCATAGGAATCAATGGGGCAGAGCTGGCTGAAACCAAACACCTGCAAAAAAGCAGCCTTCAGCTCCTAATGCAGCCCCATTGATTCCTATGGGGAAAGAAAATTTACGTCTACACCTAACACCCTAACATGAACCCCGAGTCTAAACACCCCTAATCTTACACTTATTAACCCCTAATATGCCGCCCCCGCTATCGCTGACACCTGCATTATAATTATTAACCCCTAATCTGCCGCTCCGGACACCACCGCCACCTACATTATACTTATGAACCCCTAATCTGCTGCCCCCAACATCGCCGCAACCTAACTACACTTATTAACCCCTAATCTGCCTCCCCCAACGTTGCCGCCACAATAATAAAGTTATTAACCCCTAAACCTAAGTCTAACCCTAACCCCCCCTAACTTAAATATAATTTAAATAAATCTAAATAATATTACTACAATTAACTAAATAATTCCTATTTCAAACTAAATACTTACCTATAAAATAAACCCTAAGCTAGATACAATATAACTAATAGTTACATTGTAGCTATCTTAGGGTTTATTTTTATTTTACAGGCAACTTTGTATTTATTTTAACTAGGTACAATAGTTATTAAATAGGTATTAACTATTTAATAGCTACCTAGTTAAAATAAATTCAAATTTACCTGTAAAATAAATCCTAACCTAAGTTACAATTACACCTAACACTACACTATAATTAAATTAATTCCCTACATTAAATAAAATAAATTACAATTAAATAAAATAAACTAAAGTACAAAACAAAACAAACACTAAATTACAGAAAATAATAAAATAATTACAAGTTTTTTAAACTAATTACACCTAATCTAATCCCCCTAATAAAATAAAAAAAGCCCCCCAAAATAAAAAAAAATCCCTACCCTATACTAAATTACAAACAGCTCTTAAAAGGGCTTTTTGCAGGGCATTGCCCCAAAGTAATCAGCTCTTTTACCTGTAAAAAAAAATACAATACCCCCCAACATTAAAACCCACCACCCACACACCCAACCCTACTCTAAAACCCACCCAATCCCCCCTTAATAAAACCTAACACTAACCCCTTGAAGATCACACTACTTTGAGACGTCTTCACTCAACCGGACAGAAGTGGTCTTCCAGATGGGCAGAAGTCTTCATCCAAGCTGGGAAGAAGAGGTCCTCCGGATGGGCAGAAGTCTTCATCCAGACGGCATCTTCTATCTTCATCCATCCGGAGCGGAGCGGGTCCATCTTCAAGACATCTGACACGGAGCATCCTCTTCTGTCTTCATCCGACGACTAAATGATGGTACCTTTAGGTGACATCATACAAGATGGCGTCACTTCAATTCCGATTTGTTGATAGAATTCGGGATGTAATCAGCCAATTGGATTGAGCTTGCATTCTATTGGCTGATCGAAACAGCCAATATAATGCAAGCTCAATCCTATTGGATGATTGCATCAGCCAATAGGATTTTTTCTACCTTAATTCCGATTGGCTGATAGAATTCTATCAGCCAATCGGAATTGAAGGGACGCATCTTGGATGATGTCACTTAAAGGTACCGTCATTTAGTTGTCAGATAAAGACAGAAGAGGATGTTCCACGTCGGATGTCTTGAAGATAGACCCGCTCCGCTCCGGATGGATGAAAATAGAAGATGCCATTTGGATGAAGACTTCTGCCCGTCTGGAGGACCTCTTCTTCTCGGCTTGGATGAAGACGTCTGCCCATCTGGAGGACCGTTTCTGCCCGGTTAGGTGAAGACGTCTCAAGGTAAGGTGATCTTCAAGGGGTTAGTGTTAGGTTTTATTAAGGGGGGATTGGGTGGGTTTTAGAGTAGGGTTGGGTGTGTGGGTGGTGGGTATTAATGTTGGGGGGTATTGTATTTTTTTTTACAGGTAAAAGAGCTGATTACTTTGGGGCAATGCCCCGCAAAAAGCCCTTTTAAGGGCTATTTGTAATTTAGTATAGGGTAGGGATTTTTATTATTTTGGGGGGCTTTTTTATTTTATTAGGGGGATTAGATTAGGTGTAATTAGTTTAAAAAACTTGTAATTATTTTATTATTTTCTGTAATTTAGTGCTTGTTTTTCTTGTACTTTAGTTTATTTTATTTAATTGTAATTAATTGAATTTAATGTAGGGAATTAATTTAATTATAGTGTAGTGTTAGGTGTAATTGTAACTTAGGTTAGGTTTTATTTTACAGGTACTTTTGTATTTATTTTAGCTAGGTAGCTATGGAATAGTTACTAATTATTTAATAACTATTGTACCTAGTTAAAATAAATACAAAGTTGCCTGTAAAATATAAATAAACCCTAAGCTAGCTACAATGTAACTATTAGTTATATTGTAGCTAGCTTATGGTTTATTTTATAGGTATTTAGTTTTAAATAGGAATAATTTAGTGAATTGTAGTTATTTTATTTAGATGTATTTAAATTATATTTAAGTTGGGGGGGTAGGGTTAGACTTAGGTTTAGGGGTTAATACATTTAATATAGTGGCGGCAACGTTGGAGGCAGCAGATTAAGGGTTAATAAATGTAGGTAGGTGGCGGCGATGTTAGGGACGTCAGATTAGGGGTTAATAAAATGTAACTAGTGTTTGCGATGCATGATTACGGCGGTTTAGGGGTTAATATATTTATTATAGTGGCGTCAATCTCCGGTTCGGCAGATTAGGGGTTAAAGATTTTTATTTAGTGTTTGCGATGTGGGGGGCCTCGGTTTAGGGGTTAATACGTAGTTTATGGATGTTAGTGTACTTTTTAGCGCTTTAGTTAAGAGTTTTATGTTACAGCGTTAGCCCATAAAACTCTTAACTACTGACTTTTAAATGCGGTACCAGTCTTGACAGGAGAGGCTGCACCGCTCACTTTTAGGAAGACTTGTAATACCGGCGTTATGCAAGTCCCATTGAAAATATGGGATACTCAATTGACGTAAGTGGATTTGCGGTATTTTCGAGTCGCGGAAAAAAAGTGAGCGGTACACCTGTACCTGCAAGACTCGTAATACCAGTGTTAGGAAAAAAGCAGCGTTGGGACCTCTGCTTTTTAAGGCTAACGCAAAACTCGTAATCTAGGTGATAGTTATTAAATAGCATTCCCTTTCTGTCATGTTTTTTAATGGTCATACTCTACATTATTATTTAATTCACTCTTAATATAAAATTTTTTAACAAAGTATATCAAAAGAATGAAAACTGAAAGAAAAAAAATCACACAAAAGATAGCAAGAGAATGAAAACTGTGCTCCAAAAAAATTCAATATTTGAAAATGATAATCGAATTCACACAAAAGGATATGACATGATTTTAAAATGGCATTCTATGTTTTGCATGTTCATCGGCTGTAATAAATGCAGATGTAATAAATGCAGGTGTATTCTTTGTGCAACTCAATCAATTACTTATGCACAACACATGAGTATTTATCTAGGGTTAAAATCTGAACTCTGATTTTCTGTGTTTGCATGGCAGCGTCGTGGAGTCTTAAAAAGTCAGTCATTATATTTTAACTTCAAAACACATAATAGCACTGTTTTCACTCTGTTGCTATCCTTTGTTGGAAGTAGAATGCCATTTTAAAGTAATTTCTATGTATTTTGCATGTCATTGTTTTCCTTTGTGCTCGAAAAATACATTGAAATTAATGTAAAATGGCATATCATAATGTTCGACATTGCATTCTCTTTCTAATTTAGGTTTGGCAATGTTAATACACCACATTGTCCTTAAAATGTTATTTCAAAAACACAGTAATCACTGACCTCCACAATGCTGCCATCCAAACACAGAAAATCTGAATTATGATTGCAACCATAGTTAAATACTCATGTGTTTTGCATAAGTTATTTAGTTAATTGCACAATCAATACACCTGCATTTATTACAGCTGCTGAACTCACCTGGATGATCTAATTCTAGACATTCATTTTGACACAACATTGTGCTCGTTAAATGGCGCAATAATACCGAAATTTGGTTAATCATGAATAAATTATTCAATCAATTTGCTCGTAAAATTACGCAAGAATAATGAAATTCTGCAAGTCATTGGTTAGGTAATGTGTGGCACATCTCTTATTCAATTGCTGAAATCATTCACAGCTGTAGAACTTGACAGTATAAAAGGGGCTTTCAATCACTTCAATTCATTATTATTTTGAGCATGGACATTCTAAATGCTTTACAGTTTGTCCTGTTCTTAAGGAGATGCAAGGAAAGACGGGTGTTGATGGCTGCGTTTGTGCATCAAAGAAGACGCCAGTGGGTGCCAAGGGTGTTCCTGCCTAGGGTTGGTCTCCATGCCCTCAGTGACCGAGAAGTGATCCATAGATTTAGACTAAATAGGACCTCTATTGAGAGGCTCTATGTCGAAATCAATGACTCTCTTGAACCACTCACTGAAAGGACTAGGGCAATCCCTGGGATGGTGAAATTACTAATAGTACTCTTTTTCTTGGCAACTGGATCATTCCAGGCTGTGGCAGGTCTATGCGTAGGTATGAGCCAGGCAACCTTCTCACGTCATCTGAAGGTTGTCCTGAATGCCTTGCACCAATGCCTAGTCCATCATGTCCACTTCCCAAAAACACCTGAGGAGTGGCATGCTGTCAAGCTCCAGTTCTATCATCTGGCTGGATTGCCAAGAGTTTTGGGGGTCATAGATTTCACGCATGTATTGGTGCAGACTCCCAGGGGTACAGAGGAGCCATACCGGGACAGGAAGCACAACCACTCGCTAAATATCCAGGTAATCTACGATGCCAGGTTGAGGATAATGAGCGTACCCTCTGGACTCCCTGGCTGCAACCACGATTCCTTCGTCCTCCGGAATTCGGCCATCTACCATCATTTCCAGGAGGGACCAATGCCAGGGGGAATCCTGATAGGTAAATATCTCATATATACGCAAACATATGTATATGATATATTTTATTAATTCTGATTGCTAATGTCAATGATCTATTTTATTATGCAGTGGAGTGGAAGAGGTGCGCTACAACTCGGCAGACATCGCCACCAGATCGGTGATTGATTGCACCTTTGGCGTATTGAAGAGCCGTTTCCGTTGCTTGGACATCTCAGGTGGGGTTCTTCAGTACGCTCCCTCCAAAGTCTCCTT
Organism: Bombina bombina; assembly: GCF_027579735.1. NCBI lineage: Eukaryota > Metazoa > Chordata > Amphibia > Anura > Bombinatoridae > Bombina > Bombina bombina. The sequence continues at coordinate 828,610,832 of NC_069504.1, forward strand.
AATTTTTTTGATTTGCTGTATCTTGCACAACATTGCCCTAACAATCCCTGATATAGATCTGGAGAGCTTGGATAACCATGAGTGTGGGGAACATCTAGCTCCATTAGAGGAGAATGATGCTAGGGGATTCCAAGCTCAGGCAGACTATATTCAGGAGGTTTTTGGGCAATAATGTTGACAGTGCAACGTACAGTATTTATTTTATTTATATTTACTTTACAGTATATTTTTTAATCCAAAAGATTATATATTTTGGATTATGTTTTTGCGATATTTGTCATTTAAATATCGACAAAATGATATTCTATATCATCGTCTTTTCATTGATTAAAAGTGGTTCATTTTTTCAATCTTGCAATTGTTCAATTTAAAGTTTATGAAAAACAAAATAAAATATCTTCAAATAAATATTTTTTTTGGCTGTACACTTGACTATTTATATTTTTAAAGTTATAGCAATAACATTTTAAAATATGTGTTTACCTTCTATCTATGTTTTTTTAAACTGCCCCCTTATTTAATTTCTTTAGACAGACTTGCATTATAGCCACTCACTGTTAACTTCAGGGTAACTTAATGTGCATGAGCTCAATGTTATCTATATGAAACACATTAAAGGGATACTAAACCCAAATTTTTTCTTTCATCCTGATTCAGATAGAGCATGCAATTTTAAGCAACTTTCTCATTTGCTCCTATTATCAAATGTTCTTTGTTCTCTTGTTGTCTTTATTTGAAATAGCAGTAATGTAAGGTTAGGAGCCGGCCCATTTTTGCTTAAGCACCTGGATAGCACTTGCTGATTGGTTTGCTACATTTAGCCACCAATCAGCAAGTGCTACCCAGGTGCTAAACCAAAAATGGGAAGGCTCTTAAACTTAGAGTCTAGCTTTTTAGACATAGTATGTAAACGAGGAAATCAAGATAGTATGTAAACGAGGAAAAATTAATAGGAGTGAATTAGAAAAATATATAAATGAAATATGAGAATGAATACATGTACACAATTTTAATAAATTTAAAATTATTTGAATATCACATGGTAATTATGACTTATTAAATTAAAATTATGGATGCATTTAACCTATAAAAGAAGTGAGTTGTTTATGCCAAAGTCAAGACTATGAGGCCCATTTATCAAGCTTCGAATGGAGCTTAAGGGCCCGTGTTTCTGGCGAGTCTGAAGACTCGCCAGAAACAGCAGCTATGAAGCAGCGGTCAATCTATGCGATAATGCAGATGTTTGTATAGGTTAAAGGAATATGGTATTCAAAATAGAAGGATAATGATTGTAATAGAGCATGACATTTTAATGAACTTTATAAATAAATCAATTAACATTTTTCTCTGTTCTCTGTTAATATTGTTTGAAATGTAGGCTTAGATGTTCTTTGTTTGGTTTAGCACTTGATGATTGTTGTTGAAATGTAGGCAAACAATCATAAGGCAATACACAGTTGATGATCCAAACCTGTGATTCCTTCTACGTTTAAAGGGACTTGAAACCCAAAAATGTTCTTTCATAATTAAGGTAGAAATACAAAGGTTTTTTGTTTTTTTAAATTTGACTTCTATTATCTAATTTTTTTCATTCTCTCGGTATGCTGAATGAGCAGCAATGCACTACTGGTTGCTGACTGAACACATTGCTGAGCCAATGACAATCAGTATATATATTCAGCAACCAATCATCAGCTATAACCTAGGTTCTTTGCTACTCCCGAGATTGCCAAGATAAACATTTCAGCAAAGGATAACAAGAGAATGAAGCACATTAAATAATAGAAGTAAATTAGAAAATTGATTAATATAGTATTCTCTATCTGAATAGGTTGTGTTTCTTGTCCCTTTAAAGTATTTATCAAATAAAGATAATAATATAAAGAAGAATATTGAACAATAGGACAATATTTTGATGTATATATAAAATGCATAGTCTATGTAAATGAGGAAAATGACTTATATCAACAATCAATGGAATTTAAAAAATTTTTTAGAATGTGATATTCTTCATTAATACAAATTTTACTTTAACATTATGTTATAACATTAATGTTTGATCTTGTTTTTGTTACCTGAGGAAGAGATCAAAGATGTTGGAGTGTGTCCCAAAGCCCTTCGGAGCTGAAAAAAACAAATGTGTATATACAGAGTTAAAAATCAAATTACAATCATACGACTAAGAGCCTTTTAATTAAACAAAATATAACATTAAAAAAACATACCTGTAGAACGGCCATTGCTTGCTCCATCAGGGGTGCTGCACATTATGTCAGGCTGTGTGGCAGCCGAGGAGAAGCTGTGGCTGGATTCAGTATGGATACTGACGAGCAATAGGAGTGTGTCATCCCCAGCAGTGGCAGCATCAGCAGCAGCTGTACCTGCAGCAGCACTGGAGGTGGATGCTTAACAAAATAAAAGAAACAAACATGAGTACTAATATAATTGTACATCCTAATGTCAATACAAAAAAAACCTATATTTTTTTACAACACTTTTGCGACATGAAAAACGCATGCAATAGAACTTTAATTACCTGCCACCTCGTCAGTATCATGCCCAACTAAATCCAGACCGAGCATCATATTTGACCCCAGCTTCTTCATCAGATGACTCTTGTATGTAGACAAATCAGCTGTATATGGCACGCCACCGCATGTAGTACGTGCAGACTGCTTCTCCCTGGCCAGCTTGGCCTCTAAGATTCTCTTGATGTCTGAGAACCTCTTCTTACAGTGCTCCCCCAATTTGGCATGTGCGCCTTCGGCGGAGACACTATCAGCTATATCTCTCCAGATCTGTTCTGGAGAGAGAGGTCTGTTGGGCTTTGGAACCAATAAAAAAATTATAGTGCTCTAAAACAAGGGTAACTAAAATTCTGTTCTGCTCAAAAGAAAATTGAATATTGCTCCCGGACGCAAGGAAATAACACGGAATCACACTAAGACCTACAAGAATCATGCAAACTTTGTAGGACTTAATAGACTCCATTTTCCTTACCCTTTTATAGTTTGTCAATACGTAGACAATCAGCAGTTAACAATTAGACAATAATCAATTAAAATGTGTTACAGTATTATCTTTAATAACTTATTAAATTCTTATAGTACATCCTATTAATAGTGCCGTCATTGGTGACGCATATAATATTACATGTTCAGATAAGTGAATTCTAAAATTAACTTGTTTGTTAAATTAAATTAATATTGTTATATAATCAATAACTTCTATGAAATTTGTTAACATTGATTCAATACACTTATGTAAGTAAATATACATTTATATTTGTTTTATTGAGGATTTATTAGCAAGTGCAAAAAAAAAAGATGTTAGAGTATTCATAACTCAGTCATTGGTGATGCATATTATATAATATGTTTACATTTTCAATGTGGATTACACAACAATTGTCATAAACACATGATGAATTTATTCCGCCAATCAGATATTAATAATTTGTTTCCACTGTCAATAACCAATCAGATTGCTCTCTAATTTGTATAGTTGTGTCGCACTTAAAAATGATGTTATATAATTTTTTGGAGTTCCAGATGGCGTGACCTCCAATTTTTAGTGAAGGGGAATTGTTGATCCTAGTGTATTGGATGGACAGATATTTCCCAAGGACGATAGGAGGTGTGCGAGGAATAGCACACAAAGACAGGGATCGCATCATCTATGAGATGATGCTGCACATTAGAAGGGTGTTGGGCATGAGAAGGTTGCGTCGGAGTTGTGTCAGGAGGTTTTCGGACCTTTGGAGACGCGAAAACGAGCGATACCGGGACTTCCAATCGCTCATTAGAGCCTGTAAGTATCACTTCTTATATTGTTTACTATAATTATAAATTATGTACAGTGGGGCAAAAAAGTATTTAGTCAGCCACCAATTGTGCAAGTTCTCCCACTTAAGAAGATGAGAGAGGCCTTTAATTTTCATCATAGGTATACCTCAAATATGAGAGACAAAATGTGGAAACAAATCCAGACAATCACATTGTCTGATTTGGAAAGAATTTATTTGCATATTATGGTGGAAAATAAGTATTTGGTCACCTACAAACAAGCAAGATTTCTGGCTCTCACAGACTTGTATCTTCTTCTTTAAGAGGCTCCTCTGTCCTCCACTCATTACCTGTATTAATGGCACCTGTTTGAACTTGTTATCAGTATAAAAGACACCTGTCCACAACCTCAAACAGTCACACTCCAAACTCCACTATGGTGAAGACCAAAGAGCTGTCGAAGGACACCAGAAACAAAATTGTAGACCTGCACCAGGCTGGGAAAACTGAATCTGCAATAGGCAAGCAGCTTGGTGTGAAGAAATCAACCGTGGGAGCAATAATTAGAAAATGGAAGACATACAAGACCACTGATAATCTCCCCCTATCTGGGGCTCCACGCAAGATCTCACCCCATGGGGTCAAAATGATCACAAGCAAATCCAGAGCAAACATCCCAGAACAACACGGGGGGACCTAGTGAATGACCTGCAGAAAGCTGGGACCAACGTAACAAAGGCTACCATCAGTAACACACTATGCCGCCAGGGACTCAGATCCTGCAGGGCCAGACGTGTCCCCCTGCTTAAGCCAGTACATGTCCGGGCCCATCTGAAGTATGCTAGAGAGCATTTGGATGATCCAGAAGTGGATTGGGAGAATGTCATATGGTCAGATGAAACCAAAGTAGAAACACAACTCGTCGTGTTTGGAGGAATGAGAGTGCTGAGTTGCAACCAAAGAACACCATACCTACCGTGAAACATGGGGGTGGCAACATCATGCTTTGGGGCTGTTTCTCTGCAAAGGGAACAGGACGACTGATCCGTGTACATGAAAGAATGAATGGGGCCATGTATCGTGAGATTTTGAGTGCAAACCTTCTTCGATCAGCAAGGGCATTGAAGAGGAAACGTGGTTGGGTCTTTCAGCATGATAATGATCCCAAACACACTGCCCGGGCAACGAAGAAGTGGCTTTGTAAGAAGCATTTCATGGTCCTGGAGTGGCCTAGCCAGTCTCCAGATCTCAACCCCATAGAAAACCATTGGAGGGAGTTGAAAGTCTGTGTTGCCCAGCGACAGCCCCAAAACATCACTGCTCTAGAGGAGATCTGCATGCAGGAATGGGCCAACATACCAGCAACAGTGTGTGACAACCTTGTGAAGACTTACAGAAAATGTTAGACCTCTGTCATTGCCAACAAAGGATATATAACAAAGTATTGAGATGAACTTTTGATATTGACCAAATACTTATTTTCCACCATAATATGCAAATAAATTCTTTCCAAATCAGACAATGTGATTGTCTGGATTTGTTTCCACATTTAATCTCTCATAGTTGAGGTATACCTATGATGAAAATTACAGGCCTCTCTCATCTTCTTAAGTGGGAGAACTTGCACAATTGGTGGCTGACTAAATACTTTTTTGCACCACTGTATATTTCAATGACGCAGAAAAATTTAATTAAATTTCATGATAGATCATTAAATTTTAGTCGACTTTGTAATGTAATCCTATGAATTTTATTTCATTCTGGGAATAAGTTTAGTTGAAAATCAAAGAATATAAGTTTTGTTGCAGGCCCATTTTAATTTCAAAACATGTGTTGTTTTTAATGATTGTTGGCTTTATGGCAGCCACAAATTTTATGTCAGCCCCCAATAAAACAGTTCTGTACAGGGTCATTAAAATAAAACTGGATGCCTCCTTAGGTTATATACATTATTTTTTAAATAAACCATAGAAAGAAGAAAAATGGATAATCCGAGTAAACATGGTTGAATAAAAATTTATAGTCTATCAGAATCCTTTCAAAAGCATAAAATCAAGTTTAATAATATATATATATATATATATATATATATATATATATATATATATATACACACACACACACTGCATGTATACAGGGAGTGCAGAATTATTAGGCAAGTTGTATTTTTGAGGATTAATTTTATTATTGAACAACAACTATGTTCTCAATGAACCCAAAAAACTCATTAATATCAAAGCTGAATAGTTTTGGAAGTAGTTTTTAGATTGTTTTTAGTTATAGCTATTTTAGGGGGATATCTGTGTGTGCAGATGACTATTACTGTGCATAATTATTAGGCAACTTAACAAAAAACAAATATATACCTATTTCAATTATTTATTTTTACCAGTGAAACCAATATAACATCTCAACATTCACAAATATACATTTCTGACATTCAAAAACAAAACAAAAACAAATCAGTGACCAATATAGCCACCTTTCTTTGCAAGGACACTCAAAAGCCTGCCATCCATGGATTCTGTCAGTGTTTTGATCTGTTCACAATCAACATTGCGTGCAGCAGCAACCACAGCCTCCCAGACACTGTTCAGAGAGGTGTACTGTTTTCCCTCCTTGTAAATCTCACATTTGATGATGGACCACAGGTTCTCAATGGGGTTCAGATCAGGTGAACAAGGAGGCCATGTCATTAGATTTTCTTCTTTTATACCCTTTCTTGCCAGCCACGCTGTGGAGTACTTGGACGCGTGTGATGGAGCATTGTCCTGCATGAAAATCATGTTTTTCTTGAAGGATGCAGACTTCTTCCTGTACCACTGCTTGAAGAAGGTGTCTTCCAGAAACTGGCAGTAGGACTGGGAGTTGAGCTTGACTCCATCCTCAACCCAAAAAGGCCCCACAAGCTCATCTTTGATGATACCAGCCCAAACCAGTACTCCACCTCCACCTTGCTGGCGTCTGAGTCGGACTGGAGCTCTCTGCCCTTTACCAATCCAGCCACGGGCCCATCCATCTGGCCCATCAAGACTCACTCTCATTTCATCAGTCCATAAAACCTTAGAAAAATCAGTCTTGAGATATTTCTTGGCCCAGTCTTGACGTTTCAGCTTGTGTGTCTTGTTCAGTGGTGGTCGTCTTTCAGCCTTTCTTACCTTGGCCATGTCACTGAGTATTGCACACCTTGTGCTTTTGGGCACTCCAGTGATGTTGCAGCTCTGAAATATGGCTAAACTGGTGGCAAGTGGCATCTTGGCAGCTGCACGCTTGACTTTTCTCAGTTCATGGGCAGTTATTTTGCGCCTTGGTTTTTCCACACGCTTCTTGCGACCCTGTTGACTATTTTGAATTAAACGCTTGATTGTTCGATGATCACGCTTCAGAAGCTTTGCAATTTTAAGAGTGCTGCATCCCTCTGCAAGATATCTCACTATTTTTGACTTTTCTGAGCCTGTCAAGTCCTTCTTTTGACCCATTTTGCCAAAGGAAAGGAAGTTGCCTAATAATTATGCACACCTGATATAGGGTGTTGATGTCATTAGACCACACCCCTTCTCATTACAGAGATGCACATCACCTAATATGCTTAATTCGGTAGTAGGCTTTCGAGCCTATACAGCTTGGAGTAAGACAACATGCATAAAGAGGATGATGTGGTCAAAATACTCATTTGCCTAATAATTCTGCACTCCCTGTATATATTTATACAGTATATATATATGTTTTTAAATATATATATATATATATATATATATATATATATATATATATATATATATATATATAAATATATATATATATATATAAATATATATATATAAATATATATATATATATATATATATATATACTGCATGTAAATATATATATATATATATATATATATATATGTGTTATTTTAAATCTGTTGTTATTTTCATCACAGGATATAAAGATTACATGCATTACAGCTACAGATATATTACACACAAAAAAATATCACATAGATCTACTGTTGACATACAACTTTATATGTTCACAGATCTCAGGCAGCCGAGAGAACGTATCCCCTGGTACATAAGGCCAGTGTCAACGGTGACACCTAGGAGCACTCCCCTGCTGCCACTGACACTGCTGGAGGGTCGTCCAGTGGATGAGTCAGGGACAGATGTGGACGTCCCTGATATCCAAGGTCATTTTCAAGTATAATACTATGTTAGCTGTATTTTACATTAAAAAATGTTGTTGTTTTTTTAATACAGGTTTATTCAGGGTGCAGGTTAATGTAATGGATTGAATTTTAAAAAAAAAAATGTTTGTACCAGTTTTTCAACAACAATTTTGTGTATAATATAGGCCTTGTCACATATTCCTCATACTAACAATGATATTTGTTTGTGCTTCATCTCTGACCGACGATTAAGCCAATAGAATTGACCTCGCATTCTACTGGCAGACCAAATCAGCCAATCGGATTGAACTTTAATCTGATTGGCTGATAGCTTCAACCAATCAGATGTTTCCTACCTTTATTCCGATTGGCTGATAGAATCCTATCAGCCAATCAGAATTCGAGGGACGTCATCTTGGATGACGTCATTTAAAAGAACCGTCATTCGTCCTTAGTTCGTCGGCCTAGAAGGATGTTCCACCCCGGAGGTCTTCAAGATGGAGTCGTTCCTCGTCGGATGGATGAAGATAAAAGATGCCGCTTGGATAAAGCCTTCTCCCGGTCCGGATATCCTCTTCTGCCCGGATAGTATGAAGACTTCTGCCGGTCTGGATGTCCTCTTCTGGCCCATCGGATGAAGACTTCTGGACGGATTGGATGACCACTTGTGCCCGGCTGGGTGAAGACGGCTCAAGGTAGGGTGATCTTCAATGGGGTAGTGTTAGGTTTTTTTAAGGGGGTATTGGGTGGGTTTTAGAGTAGGGGTGTGTGGGTGGTGGGTTGTAATGTTGGGGGGGTATTGCATTCTTTTTTTTACAGGTAAAAGAGCTGATTACTTTGGGGCAATGCCCCGCAAAAGGCCCTTTTAAGGGCTATTTGTAATTTAGTATAGGGTAGGGCTTTTTATTATTTTGAGGGTTTTTTTTTATTTTATTAGGGGGCTTAGATTAGGTGTAATTAGTTTAAACTTCTTGTAATTTTTTTATTTTCTTTAATTTAGTGGGGTTTTTTTTTGTAATTTAGTTTATTGTATTTAATTGTAATTAATTGTAGGTAGTTTAGGTAATTTATTTAATGATAGTGTAGTGTTAGGTGTAATTGTAACTTAGGTTAGGATTTATTTTACAGGTAATTTCGTACTTATTTTAGCTAGGTAGTTATTAAATAGTTAATAACTATTTAATAACTATTGTACCTAGTTAAAATAAATACAAAGTTGCCTGTAAAATAAAAACAAATCATAAAATAGCTACAATGTAATTATTAATTATATTGTAGCTATCTTATGGTTTATTTTACAGGTAAGTATTTAGTTTTAAATAGGAATCATTTATTTGATTGTAATTATTTTATTTAGATGTATTTAAATTATATTTAAATTAGGGGGGTGTTAGGGTTAGGGTTAGACTTAGGTTTAGGGGTTAATAACTTTATTATAGTAGCGGCGACGTTAGTGGTGGCAGATTAGGGGTTAATAAATGTAAGTAGGTGTCGGCGATGTTAGGGCAGGCAGATTAGAGGTTAATAAAAATTAACTAGTGTTTGCGAGGCGGGAGTGCGGCGGTTTAGGGGTTAATACATTTATTAAAGTAGCGGCGTTGTACGGTCGGAAGATTAGGGGTTAATAAGTGTAGTTTGGTTGTGGTGACTTTGGGGGCGGCAGATTAGAGGTTAATAGCTATAATGTAGGTTGCGGCAATGTTAGGGGCAGCAGATTAGGGGTTCATAAGTATAATGTAGGTGGCAGCGATGTCCGGTTGGCAGATTAGGTGTTACAAATATTTATTATAGTGTTTGCGATGTGGGGGGGGGCTCGGTTTAGGGGTTAATAGGTAGTTTATGGGTGTTAGTGTACTTTTTAGCACTTTAGTTAAGTTTTATGTTCCGGCGTTAGACCATAAAACTCTTAACTACTGACTTTTAAATGTGGTAGAAGTCTTGACAGGAGAGGGTCTAACGCTCGCTTCTTCCAAGACTTGTAATTTCACTGAAATTTTCCATTAAATGTAGGTGCAATTTTTTTAAATCTAAAAGTATATCAAATTAGTTGAGATGGGGTTTGATTAATTTATTCACCATATATATGCCATCATGGGAGTATTTTGTTTTAATCAGATTATCCTATAGGTACATGCATAGGTTTTGTCATATTCTTAATAGGATGTATATTTTATATTTTTGTTACATTCACGATTTTTTCATATAACTATGGTATTATATTCCAAGTATTTATATTTTTGCAGAGTGGTATTTGGATATTTTACTATAAACACATTCATAAAGAATACATAGAAGTTGTAGATTAATACATGTTCACTAACACTTCTGTATATTAAATATCGTTAAGCGACAATTCGCTAGATTAACGCCATTCATAATTAGTACCCACTATAATATTTTTTAGAGAAATACTCTTACATTACATTATGTTTATTTTATTTTATTTTTTCAATAAAGTTTTTTATTGAGGTTATGTGAAACAACATTAAGGAGAATGCAGGGTTTGTCAGACATATAATAAATGAATATACATTGACTTCTCATATAAGAACATTAATACATACACGTAGATGTATTTTTGCAAGTTACTATATAGCATACCAGAGGATTAAAGATCTGAAGAGATCTAGGCTGAGAAAATAATTAACTAGTATATAACTTCACAAATATGGTTCAGGAGCTCCATATATCTCAATTACTTATAGAGCAATAAAGAGAGAATATTTACCTGTATATGAAAAGTGTAAGCCCATCTATTCTTTATAACATTAAATATCTAAATTAGAAGAGAGAACAGCGGGAGAACTAGACAATCATAAATGGAACCTCATTTTTCTTTTAGTATATAAATGCCAAGCAACTACTATGTTGGTCACTCTAGGACCATGTATATTGTAATCGCTATATCTAATGTTAGTTGTTTAGGATTATTATTATGTAAGATATCAGGGGGGGGGGTTATGCAGTGGACAAGAGCCACTTGTATAATAATGGACGATCTAAAGATCTAAAGGAAAAATACAATGATCAATGCTGGGTCAGGTTTTATTAACAGCTGAGAACATCTTAGAACATCTTAGAATGTAAATAAGTCTGGCCATAAAGGAATATATAGGGCCTGTATAAGGTTGAATGGTTCTAGTTATAAAGTCTTGGAAGGTAATCTACTTGAGAAGTCATAGAGAGAGTTAAGGAGTAGAAGGACTGGGCTGGAGCTGCATATTCTAGGATATTAACATAAGGTCGTGTTCTGGAGCTAATAATGAATAGTATACAAAACAAATGTGAGAGCATAAAGGGCTAAGATAAGCTGACCTCTGGAGCTTATTGGGAATACTTTTGAGAGGTGCTAGGAGGTACCAAAGGATGATAAATATAATGACTAAGCTGTAGACAAGTATGCTAGATATTTTGCAGTTAGCCTATATAAAGGAGTACCTTACCTATTAATTAGTAATCACCAAAAGTATTATCCAATATACTTTAAAAATTCTATAGGGGCTAATAATAATAGCTTGCAGTGTATGAAGTAGGCTTAAATTTAATATCTCATTAATCTACTACTCTACATTCAGCAAATGGATATGGTATTTAATATCAAGTATAGCAGATCTATGGTCCAAGGAGTTCTCTCATAACGACCAAATACATCAGACAGTATAGACCTCAGACAGTGGTGATATTATGGAGATAGAGACCCTATTCAGAAATATATTGTACAGACACATTCTATATGATGTCCTATGGAAATTTTCATATAGTCTCTTAATTGAGTATTATGCACTTCTAAAAGGTTAAACTTGGTCCTTTAAATGCAAACTTTAGGCTGATACGAGCTTATGCATCAATATAAATTTATATATATATATATATATATATATATATATAAAAATATAGAAATATAGAGCTAATAAAATATACTGTATATCTGGATATAGCATTTGTAGTTAGGGTGTATGAAGGAATATGATTAAACTAAAGCTGGATAGCACATAGTGACTGGGTAAATAATTATTTCACTGGTGAGATTAAGTACAGCATATGATAGGATTGTTTTTCTAATATAATTTCAACCTGTGCAGAGTATAATTATTTAATAAGATGTAATAGTAGAGGCTCCCTTATCCAATGAAATACTGTCTCCAGTAACCACACTTATGGCGAGTGCAAAATCTCAGACTGTGAACAATACAGGGTAATTCAAAGATTCGGCATTCATAACACACAAACAATAAGGGACTCGCATGAAAATAAGGAAATGTAAAACTTATACAAACAAAGCAATGAGGGTTCATAAACAATTAGAGTGATAACGTCAGTAAAAGGTAGTTGTGAGTGATTAAGCAGTTCTATGAGTGAATACATTAGCCATTTGGGTATTTAAACAGTTCTCTTACTGCCAGTAGACTGGGTCCCCCCTGCAAGATCTGCCTAGCAGAGCATATATCTTATGAAAACACTATCACTGTTATCTAAGCTGCACGTCTACATGTGACAATGAGTAGAGTCCATTACGGAATCCCAGTAGCCTACTATAGCCTAATATAAAGAAAAAAAATTAATAACCCAAATATACAACTTTAGAGACCAGTAACATTCAGTAGCATAAGATATCTTCGCAAATGTCAGGCTCTGCCCTCATTATAAGTTAAAATGGCTGTCACTGCTAAAGATATAACAGATTTATTACAAAGCTGTGTGAATTTTAACCTATTCTGGTTCTGCACCGAGCATAAGTATCTCTTTCTCTTGCAGTATGAATTATATCCCTCACCTCATATTCTGTTTTTGGTGTTCTAAGAGTAAACTAAACAAAGTTAGAGGAGACTAGATCGTGTGGTTAGAGATAAGAGAGCAAGAAGTGATGGCATTTATAGTAAGCCATCTATATATAGTACAACACATTGTAGCGTGATGCATAAAAATAAACATAAGGAACACTTTAGGGTGGTGCATAAGAGCGAGGCACTACATTCTTACTGGGCTAAAGCAAGATGTGTATGGAGGCAAAAAAGCTATCCTAAAACTTTCTTTGTATACTATAAAACTTAATATCATTATATTGTCAGCGTCTGATCTGAAGACAGTATTTGAGAGCTAAGCAATACTGGAATCTATCAGAAACAGCGCAGGACATTTTATAACATTGTCTGCTGATGACAAAACATTGCTCGCCAAGTTAAATGTATACCGGCCTTTCAAACCTTACAATAGTGCATGCACCATATCCGTAAACAACAAAAAAGCGTGCAAGGGGGTTTATGTACAGTCTCTTAGCTGGATCAAGCTCGGAGTCTAGGTTTAAACTCTCTTATGTAAACGTTTGCAGAGCCAGTTTAACAGCATCATTTTGGTGAGGGTCTCAGATTGTGGATTAAAAGTTGTAAAGTCTATAAAAGCTGGAGTAGATAATTCAATCTGAAGAATAAAGATCAGGGTTATTCCGGTCATGTATACTAAGGGACTGCTAATGGGGTCTACGGTAAAAGTCAGCCAACACCTGTCTTGCTGAGCTCACATCTGAAAGGCAGCCCGGACTCCGGCACTATCCACTCTGTGTTGAGATAATTGGTAATAACGTCAGTACTGGGTAAGCATAGGGCCCCGGTATGAAGCTCCCCTGCTTGTGTTGGTCTCCAGTAGATAAAGATTTGAGGTCTTCCGGCTCTATCATATAGCTCCCATATACTCACTGCCTTGCGGCTTGGTTTGTTTGCTTTAGGAAGTGTCCGCACCCCACCCAAAGGGCGCCTTCTTGGGGCAGCAGCAGAATCTCTCCTTGGCTTAGCTGATATCCCGTGGAATGAGGGGCCATGTAGGAGGGGGCCACGTCTTATGGGATTGTCCACCTTTGGGTTTTGTAAGGGTCATGCTGTCTGCAGTATCTGGTGTCTCCTGCGAGGTAGAGGCAGCGCCGACTTCATGCGCCTCCCAGTATCCACAGACCCAGCGCTCTGAAATTGTCGACCTTCGTCAGCCCTCTCAGAGATCCGTAGGCTTTTGGAAACTAATCTGTAAAGCTGAGACAGGCTGTGCTTAAGAGCTGCTAAGGATCGGTCAGATGGATCGAGTATCGTGTCTGTTTCCAGGTCAGTCGCGGCCATTTTAATAACCTGAGGTCGGGCCTAGCGTTCCGTAGTGTCAGCAGATTTGTTAGATGCTCAGGAGGTCCAAGTATACTTGAAATACCACCGCACTGGTCGTATATGTGGCCCCCTCTGGGAGTTTGTAGCACTCTGGAGTGAAGAACGTAGTCAGCTCATGGCCAGCAGGACCATCTAATGCCTGGGAGGGGATGCTGGATCAACATTGAGAGGCGGCCTTCTGGTAACAAGCCGATCAACTCTGGGTCTTGTAGCATTTAGCGTAGGATAGTTAGGATCGTTTGGTACTCCATCATTTGCTCTACTCAATTTGTGATAGTATGTGGCAGAGAAGTGTAAGATTGAGCAGATAATTGGCCGATTATAGTTCACACATGAGGAGCCTCAGATAATGCGACTGATCATGGCCACAACTAGGACACGCCCCCACATTATGTATATTTTTTGATACATAGTTTACATATCACATTGTTCTCACTTAATATAAATTTATTTCACATTATAAACTTTCACTTGTATATAATTTTCAAACTACTATTGTTTATTCACTTAGAATTGTATGCATGTACACTCTCTGTTTATCTTATCTGAAATAATTGAAGCAATATGACATCACAATCTCACAATACCAGTAAGACACACTATTATATTGTTAGTTGACTAAATCAGATTAAAAGGAATATTTTACACTGTTACAGCACCTCTTAGTACTGCAAAGATTAGGTACCTTCTTTATACTCACTTGTTCTACATTGATATTTGATATTAAACAATACGCATAAGAAACAGTTTTACTTTAACACAGAGATACCCTGCACTAACGGATGCAGATAACGTTACATTTTTGTTAATATCAATGCAGATCACTATGTAGATTATATATTCTTTTAAAAAAATGATTTTCAAATTTTTTTTCTCAAAAGGGTGATATAGCGATATGTAATAAAGTTAAGAGAAATGGTTTATGTGTTTTTTTTAAAAAAAGGACAGATCTATTTATGGAGCCTATGAAATAGTTTTTATTTGTTTCATCAATTGTGATATTATTTTGTATGTTTAGTATGAAGGTTTATGCTTAGTGTACAAATGTATATGAAATTATTTGATGAATTTTTAAATGGTTATCTTTGGTTCCAAAAAGAGCACTGCATATCAGTATAATGAAATGATGCCTTCTTGGTAACTTTTCAATTACAATTAATTGTTTGCACATTTTGGATGAGGGAGGGGTAATTAGGGCAAAAGTTTAGTTTAAAAGGCTTTAGATTCCATTTGTTAAACAGTAGCCTGAGGAAACAGCCTTTGTAGCTGAGAAACTAGTTGCAACTGTTTTTAAACAATTGTTTTTATATTGGGGTGTTGTCAATTGACATCCCTTGAATTTTTAAATAAATTGTTATTTTTATGGAAGTCTAAGCCTGATTGTTTGTTTGGAGATATTGGTAACCATCATCCTGCTGCAGGATCAGTGTAGCTGGGTCACTGTGATTCCCCAGCCTGCCTCAATCAGCACATAGGTGCTGCTCCCTTTGTGAGTATACAATCTTCAAGTTTGTCCATTTGTGCCATTTATATTACATTATTGCACTAGGAGGTGCTCCCCCATCTCTTTTTTGATTTCTTGTTCAGATTCTACATTTGTTTCCATTCAAGCTCCATCATCCAATCGCTGGATCAGTGTAGCTGGGTCACTGTGATTCCCCAGCCTGCCCCAATCAGCACATAGGTGCTGCTTATTTTGTGAGTATTTTTCTTGCACAAATTCTATTTTTTGTTTATTATCTTGCAATATTGCACTAGGAGGCGCCCTCTTTTCTTTGTGATTAATTTCCACAGATGTTCCAAGACTTGTAATACCAGCGTTAGGCAAATCCCATAGAAAAGATAGGATATGCAATTGATGTAAGGGGATTTGCGGTATGGAAAAGTCGCGGAAGAAAAGGGAGCGGTGAGCCTCTACCTGCCAAACTTGTAATACCAGCGTTAGATAAAAAGCAGCGTACCCCTTAACGCTGCTTTTTAAGGCTAACACAAAACTCGTAATCTCGCCGTAAGTTTCTAAGAAGGCCCATTTTTGATTGATTGAACAGAACCAATAAAAAAGTGCTGTCCAGGGTGTTTAAACTGAATTTGTCAGGCTCCTTAGATTAGATGCCTTCTTTTTCAAATAAAGATAACAAGAGAACATATAAAAATTGATAATCGGAGTGATTTGGATAGTTGATTTCAATTGAATGTTTTATCTGAATCCTAAAAGTTAATAATTGTGCTTAGTGCCCATTTAATAAAAGTTCAAGGGTTGTAATCTTGCTTGAGATGTTCTTCTAGGATATTGGTGTCTCTTTAATTTAGTAAATAAAATTATGTAAAAAAACAAAAAAATACTAATAAATATATATATACATATATATCTTTATATAGATATATACATAAATACATCTTTTATTTTTAAATTGAAGTAGATACATATGTAGATACATACATATAATTATATCAAGGAATATAAAAATATTTATACATACATATATCTATATATATAAACATACTAAAATATGTATGCCCAATCTTAAAAAAAAATATAATAATTGACTGTCCACTTAATAATTGACTGTCCAATTGCACCAATCATGTCGCTACTTGCCATATTGGCAATTAATTCCTGCTCCGAAAAAGAATACATTTCCACTATATACAATAATGTGCTAAAGAGAAATGTGCTTGTTCGTGGACAGTAATGAAATGGTATAAATAAAGTTGGGAAAAACCCGAAAAGACGCGAGATCGATTAGTTAACAACAGTCTGATACTCCTTGCACCGTACTTGACGCATGTGTTTTTGATGTTTTTTTTTTTTATAAATATTGAGATCGTATTGAGATCTGCGTCCGCAATGTTTACCGATGTTTGGCGAGCGTATTGACTCCCGAGAATGCAACATAGTTGACGCTTTGTTAATATAAAACAATTTCAAGGAGGAAAAAATATGGAAATAAAATAATTGTGAGGATTCTAATGAAAAAAATATTGATTATTTGGCCTGATTTTAATCCCAAGGTATTTCTACAATCAATTTGAAATAAAAAATATTTATCAAATCTAAGCAGACAAAACTATTTTAAGAAAAAAAAGAAAAGACAAAAAAGGCAGATTAGATTATATGGCATTAGGTTTGCATTTTGCTCACAAATGATCAGTGCTTTTACCTCTTGGCTGGTAGCAACATAGAAATCAGTCATTTTCCTCTTTGGCTGCAAGTAACACACATAGACAGAAGTGACTTTATCCCCTTGACTGCCCCTCATTTCTTTATGCTTCATAGCTGTAACATTTTGAGGCATAGGAGGCATTTTACATTTAGCTAACACACAGGGACTTTAAAAAAAATAAAAACACATTAAAGGGAAATTCTGTTCAAAATATAACTGCACATAGATGAATTACATATTTGAAAAGAAATATATTTGCAATATACATGTTTTGGCAAAAACGCTTCACTGTTTTAGTGTTAACATTTATCTCTGCACGTGCATGTGAAGCATAGCTAGATATTCTCAGTGCACCAGCATAAAACATTCTGCAGCTGCTCAGAGCGCCAGTGGGGCTTGTATCATATCAGCAATTTACAAACGGAGTCATTACCAGATGGTATAAGCACCTTAGGCTCTCAGAGCAAGTGCTGTGTTTAAAATGCTGGTACAGTGCATACTTAAAGGGACAGTACACTGTAAAATTGTTTTTATATTAATGTATTTTCAATTACTTGGTATACCAGCTGCAGAGTATAAAATGCATGAGAAATTGCATTTTCAGGTTTAATGTGTGTATATGAAGTAGCTGATTTTGTGCTTTTAATCCACAGCCTATTACAATGGGTTGAGCTTTAGGTATTATCATATCTCATTATGTTATCACTTTGTGTACACACACTAGCTTCCTTATCTTATATTTGTCTGGAAAACCAAAGCTCAATACATTGGGTTAAATTTATCATAGCGTGAACTGAAAATACGCTTGAATTCTGTGTCGTATTTGTTGCGAGATTGATCAGCCGTAGTTATCAAAGCGTCAAGACCGGCAAATGTTGAAATTTGTGAAGTAAAATATGATCCCGCAATCTCAATCCGACGCAGATCGATGCTTGCATCATTATAGACGTTTCAAATTCACATTTGACTCTATTTGACACTTTTCCCAATTTATCAAACAATTAACAGGTACACTCACGTGTATTCCAACGCAGCGTACCTAGTTTTCAATCCGCCACCCTTGAGGTCACGGATGCCATAGAACTCAATGGGAGTCTGAAAACACAGAAAGCTTATGTTTGATGCTGCAAGAGAATGAAGTATATTACATAATAAAAGTAAATTAGAAACTTTATTAAAATTGTTTACGTTTTCTAAATCAAACAATATTATTTCTCAACATTTGGTGCACTAGTAGATAAAGGGCTAAAAATGAAAAATACATTACTACTTATGGATTATGCTACAAATTTGTCTCTCATTACAAAGCAAGGGGACAATATTATTTCTACAAATTTGTTGAAAAGTTTTTCCCCAGACTTGTTGCACTAATAGATATAGAGATAAAAATACACAACATAATATAGCTAACTTCCTATTTATTTTTTGTGAAAAATCTATGTGCACCATGTTTAAACCATGTAATACAAGTCACACTCTCCACTTTGCACCAATTTTGACTCAACACTTTTCGCACCAATTATGACGCAAATTCCTAAACAATCCACACACTAGTATATTTTTTCAACCACTTTTGATTGGAATATGCATAATCACATGATTTATGACATCAGCCAATCTGATTCAAATATACACTTTAAACTATCACTGACAAATCAAAATGCTCAATACTTGTGTCATTGATCACTCATAAGAACTTGTAAGTGCCATTTGTTACTTTGTGTATTATACTTTGAAAGTATGTATATGTGAAATTAGTATTAAAGATAAACATTGATGCTGACATTAGGACACATAGTGTAATATTTTAGACAAGGATTTTAAAATTCGAATTGATGTTTGATTCATTATAATCTTAAACTGATAGCTCAAAGGGATAGCCCACCTAACATTAAACTGTCATGATTCAGATACAGCAGAAATTAAAATCACCTCTTTACACATCACATGTCAAACATCTTGGGGTCTATCTATCCCATAATATTTCGGAGATGATTGATTTAAATTTTACCCCCTTGTTATCAAACATCGAAAAATCTACTGAAACATGGAATGTTCCCTCATTGTCGTGGCTGGGTCGGATAGCAGCTTTTAAAATGAGCCTCCTCCCAAAACTTACTTATTTGTTTCGCTTTCTACCCATCCCAATTCCTAGATCTACGATCTACAAATTCCAACAATTGTGCAATAAATTCATATGGCGCAATAAGGTCCCGAGACTAGCTACTAACATTCTGCAACAGCCCCTGCTGGCTGGTGGGGCGGCTGCCCCCAATATTTTAAAATATCATGAAGCTGCCAGACTATCCCACGTAACTCAATGCGGTTCAACTTCGGAAAGTCGGTGGGCTGAGATTGAACAGGCATCCCTTCCAGTAGGGTATGCTCTGAGAGATCTGCTGTGGATTCCCAAACATTCTAGGCCACCTGCCCTTTTGGTTAACCCTATTATAAAATCGAATCTAAAATTTTGGGATCAGCTTCGTAACCTTCCGTCTGTAGCACCTCATCCCTCGCCATCACACTCATTGAGAGGATTGCTACTGTCACTACCTGACTCTCATCCTAATCTATGGCTTGCTTTGGGTCTAACCAAAATAGCAGATCTCTATGTAGGAGATAATTTACTCACTTTCCAAGGTCTCCTCCGGAGGTTTAGTCCACCCCCCCTTTTACACTTTGAGTTCTGGAGACTACATAGCCTCCTCATATCGTGGGGCTTTGATAAAGGCCCTCTGAGAACCAAAACTATCTGGGAGGTAAGATGGACTCTCCGTCTCCTCCCACTATCTATCTCATATCTATCTCATATCTTGTACTCATGAATCCTCCAGTTTTTTACAAATCCCCCCCAATAAGACACTGGGAATCTTCCTTAGCAGTTTCGCATGAACCACAACAATGGCGGGTTGCGGCCCAACTCACCAAAAAAGCTATACACTGTACAACTTTGTACGAGTTGTTTCTCAAGGTTTTGCTTCAATGGCATATAACGCCTATCTGCCTATTTAAAATTTCGCCCATTAACTCCCCTAAGTGTTGGAGGGGATGCGAAGACTTGGGAACCCCCCAGCATATTTAGTGGTCATGTCCACAGATCCAGCCACTCTGGCAGAAGGCAATCCAATATTGTACTTCAGGGGGCACCCATATACCCATATCATCAAGTATATGTCAATTTCACATTTTGCCCACGCAGTTGACCCTGCCTCAGAAATTGTTTTGTATCTACCTATTCTTAGCCGTCAAACTAGCTATAGCCCATATGTGACCCTCTTGGGAACAAGTGGTTGACATCTTAAAATTTGCTAAGAAAAAGGAATCCTATGTCTCCCACATTCATGGGTCAGAAGACCTCCAGATCAAAATCTGGGCATACGGCCTAGAGTAACTCTTGCTGCAAACACTATGGGAAACTCAAAGTTCCTTGTTACTGTACTTCTCTAATACTATGCGAACACTCTTACCCATTCAGGCCCCCATCTCCTTCCCTAGAATGAATCCGCTTCCCTCTTGTCTCTCTCCTAAATCCCCCCTCCCATACACCCCCCAATGTTTTTTCTTTTTTTTCTCCTTCCCCCCTATTTGATAGCTTGGCACAGTACCTAAATGGTTCGATTAATATATCTGATTTATAATATTCCATGGTTAATTTATGATGTTGGTAAGAACAGCTATGATATGACCTTTATACGATGTGGAAAATGCTGATCTACTTGGACAACTAGCAATGTGTCTGTCTTTTTACAGAAATTAGCCTATAGCACTCCCATCTGGAGAGGTGGGGGAAAAATTGGAAGCCCACATGCAATGGACTCTAACATCCAGCATTCTCTCATGTTTCTCTTTTTATGTGAATCTGTTCTACATATTGTAATGTCCTGAAAGTACTATATTATGTACTGTCGTTATTTGCATATTTGCTTTTGTTGTTCTTATGTTCATTCATTTATTTAAATAATAAAAAAATGATTTAAAAAAAAAAAATCACCTCTTTACTGTCATGCTATTTTCAGTGTATTTCTTCCCTTTCTTGAATTTCTTTTTCAGTAAGAAATGTCATCTTATATGCCAGCCCATTTTATAACACCTGTGAAGGGGTGGTTTTTAAAACTAGATTGCAATCAGGAGGGGTTACACAGGTACAGAGAGAAAACTGGCCCAGTTCTTAAAATATCCATTGATTGCAAATAAATACATATGATACCCTGATTACATGTTATATTTGCAATTATTCACGGTCACAATATTAATAAATTTACACTATGTACATATAGTGGTATAAATAAACACAGAGATATGAAAGACAACATTGTTTAGAACAAAAAAGAGATATAAAGATATCATGACTTCTAGAAATACAAATACACATTAATTTATGTGAAAGTATCATATAACAGATTTTTGTATAACAAATAAATGTAAAAATAACTCTCTATGAGATATTGTTTGTTGAGGTATAAATGTAGCTATTTCTTGGACATTAACAGTTGAAAAATAAAAGATTAGCTTTAGAGAAATGTGCTTGTTCATGGACAGTAATGAAATGGTATAAATAAAGTTGGGAAAAACCTGAATAACTGCGACATCGATGACTGTTAGTTAGCAACAGTTCATTGCTCTTCGCACCGTACTTGACGCGTGTGTTTTTTACTGCTTTTTTTATAAATAAGGGTATCGTATTCAGATCCATGTCAGCGATGTCTAGTGAGCGTATTAACGCCAGCAAAGGCACTGAAATTGACGCTTTGATAAATTGACCCCATAGAGAGAACTATGGAAAATTATGCCACCATGATAGCTGAACCGCCAAAGTTTCTTTGATACCATTTTTAATACTGCAGAGCATTCCAGTGTGGGTAAGGGTGACCTCAAGAGTCAATTCATTCAATTGGAGAGACTATTACTTACAGATCTAAGGTTAATGTGGGATGTGGTATCTTTCAATCATTATATGAAAGTTAGGAGAATACCAAGGGGTTTAAGAATCAAGAAATACCCCTCTTTTGATTTGGAGGACCCAGATTTATAAACTGAATGGAATGAAACACTAACCAAGTGTTCACTCTCACTTATGGATATAGTCATAAGAAGTAAAACTAAGAAAAGAGACAATCTTAAACCTAAAATTGATAACATCAAACAGGATCTAAAGATGTTAAAGTCTGATACTAAATATGATGAACATAAAGGAAATCTGAGAATTAAGATTAAAAAAACAGACGAGGAATTGGCACAGCGAAAAGGCAACAAATTTAGTAGAGATATGGAGGACTATCTCAACAACAAAGTGTACAATTGGTCACGTTTCCAGAACAGACCATGGAGAAGATCCTTTAGGAATAAAGGGGGAAAAAGAATCAATCATTGCCCACAGGGGCCATTGCAGCCAATACTCCAAAACCAATATTGAAACATAAGTCTACACATAAGGTGGCATTTTCCTCTACAGATACATCAGACCAAGACTCCTGTATATCGGATGGAAGTGGTTCCTCCACACAGCATGGGTCCAGATCTGTCTCTCCCCCTTCTCCTCCTCCTTTTTCTTCAAACTCTAGTTCTCTTCCTTCCTGCCCCCTCTTGTCATTACAGGTTTTGAGCGACAGTGACACAGAGGCAGATGAGGATCCTGTTGTACGCCCCAAAGATAAAGCTACATTAGCTGTCCCTTTAGGAGGCGCACAAGGAGGGCCGGTAGAAGAACTAAGAAAGTCGCTAAGAAAATCCCACAAGACCAATACGAAGGACTGTCGGTTCTGAATTTGTCCAAAATGGAGCTTACAGATGATGAAAAGTCCCTATTGAGCAAAGGACTGGGTTTTGCTCCAACTAACAATTTTTCTGCATTTAGGACTATCATTGACATTAATAAATTCATTAGAAAATTGACATTAAAAAGGTTCTTTAATTTGCAGAAAGATCCAACTATATCAACTTTAAATGATAATGTTAATATTGATACCACGGTCAATGATAATTTTTGTGATAGCAATACATCAAATCATAGTGTCAGTGGAGGTGACATGAACTCAGCAGGCCTTCAATTTGGTGACTTTATAACTCTCAATGAATTGAGAATTTTTGAGAAAAGCTATGGTCCGGTTGACTCTGATATCCAGCCGCCTAGTAGAAAGCAATCTGAGTTCTATCCCACCAATTTCAGAGGTCCTTATGTAAACATGTACCAGAAAAGGGTCCAAAAAGATCTATTGGAACTTGAGACAAAAGTTAAAACCAAGGGGTTAGGTGAGAAGCCAAATCTCACAAGAGCAGAATTTAATGCATTACAAAAGCTACAACACAATGATAGTATTGTCATTAGGACCTCCGACAAAGGGGGCAATGTGGTGGTCCTGGATAAGGACTATTACATGAATGAGGCCTATCGTCAACTATCTGATATAAACACTTATAGAAAGTTGGATAGAAATCCTTCTTTAGTGTTTAGGTCTAAATTATCTAACATAGTAGAACAAGGAGTGGCTCTTAATGTCTTTACTGAGGAACGGGTCAGACATATGATTCCAGACTTTCCATTGGTGCCAATATTTCACCACGTTCCAAAAACGCATAAAAATCTGACCTCGCCCCCAGGAAGACCCATTATTTCTGCCATTGGCTCCTTGTTTGAGCCAATGTCAGAATGGGTGGATACCATACTCCAACCACTGGTCAAAAATCTAAATAGCTATTTACGTGACTCAACCCATCTCTTGAAATGTTTAAAGGATATTAAATGGGATAAGAAATATAGATGGGTGGCTGTTGATGCCACTGCTCTTTATTCCAGTATTCCTCATCAGTTGGGTTTGAGGGCTATTATATATTTTTTGGACACAGCAACACGATACTCATTAGAGTTTAAACTGTTCTTCTGTGAAATTGTAGAATTCTTACTAAAACATAATTTTTTCATGTTTAACAATGAATATTACATACAGGTTTATGGTACGGCGATGGGGGCAAAATTTGCCCCCTCATTTGCAAACCTGTTTGTAGCTTGGTGGGAGGACATCTATCTGTATACAACATCAAATCTTTTTGCAGACTATATTATAAAATATATGAGATTTATAGATGATCTCATATTCATTGTAGAGGATACGTTTGAATTGAGCACTTTTTTGGAATATATTAAAAGCAATAATCTAAATTTAAGATTCACAGGTGAAATGCAGCAATATAAAATATGCTTTCTGGATCTAATTCTTATTGGTAATCCAAATGATGGTACCATACTGACAGATACATATCGTAAGCCTGCAGCGGGCAATACGATATTGCATGCTAAGTCGTGCCACCCCACACATCTCATTCGGTCCATACCTAAGGCTCAGTACATACGAATGAGGAGAAACACCAATTCTAATGATAACTTTAATTCACAATGTACAGAGTTGACCAACATACTTAAAGAGGATATTCCACTAAAATCTTGAACAAATCTTTAGAACAAGTAAAACATAAAAAACAAGGTGAACTGATAGATAATAAAAGAACAGATAAGGATTTTTGTAAAGATAAAATAGTGTTTACTACTGAATACTCTAAACAGTTCAAAGATGTTAGTGCAATACTGAGAAAACATCTACACATATTGAAAGAAGATGAATCTTTGGGGGATGTTCACAAAATTTGCAAATTTGTGGCAAAAAAAACCCTACCCTGGGGACCAGATTGGCCCCTAGTATGGTTAATTCATCACACTCACAGGGCAGTGACTGGTTAAAGAAAAAGGGCACGTTTAAATGTGGCACCAGATCATGTATCACCTGTGGGGTCATCAGTAAAGATGACTATTTTACGAGTTCTTTCACACAGGAGAGATTTAATATTGAGTTCTACGGTAACTGTAGATCTGAGTTCATTGTATACCTATTGGAATGCTTGCTTTGCTCCCTTCAATATGTTGGTCAAATGACCAGGGAGCTCAGAGCACGTATCAGGGAGCATATAAGGGATACTAAAAACTATAACAAAGATTCGGCGGTAGCAATTCACTTTAACCAAGTACACATGACCCATATAGCACATATCACAGTCAAGATAATAGACAAAATTCTCTCCCCAGTTAGAGGAGGTAACAAGCAAAAGATGTTACAAAAACGTGAACTCTATTGGATTTATAGACTAAAAACTATTTCCCCTCTAGGTTTGAATATAGAATGGGACATGTCATATTTTGTGGACTAACTGTCTACTCATTTGTATATTTATCTCTCAAAATGTATAATATTTTTCTAATAAGGTGCAGTAATATATTTAAATATGCACCTTAATACATACGGTACTACAAGATATTCAGGCCTAGATTTGGAGTTCGGCGGTAAAAGGGCTGTTAACGCTCCGCGGGCTTTTTTCTGGCCGCACCATAAATTTAACTCTGGTATCGAGAGTTTAATCAAATGCTGCGTTAGGCTCCAAAAAAGGAGCGTAGAGCATTTTTACCGCAAATGCAACTCTCGATACCAGAGTTGCTTACGGACGCGGCCGGCCTCAAAAACGTGCTCGTGCACGATTCTCCCATAGGAAACAATGGGACTGTTTGAGCTGAAAAAAAACCTAACACCTGCAAAAAAGCAGCGTTCAGCTCCTAACGCAGCCCCATTGTTTCCTATGGGGAAACACTTCCTACGTCTGCACCTAACACCCTAACATGTACCCCGAGTCTAAACACCCCTAACCTTACACTTATTAACCCCTAATCTGCCGCCCCCGCTATCGCTGACCCCTGCATTACACTTTTAACCCCTAATCTGCCGCTCCGTAAAACGCCGCCACCTACGTTATCCCTATGTACCCCTAATCTGCTGCCCTAACATCGCCGACCCCTATGTTATATTTATTAACCCCTAATCTGCCCCCCACAACGTCGCCGACACCTACCTACACTTATTAACCCCTAATCTGCCGAGCGGACCTGAGCGCTACTATAATAAAGTTATTAACCCCTAATCCGCCTCACTAACCCTATCATAAATAGTATTAACCCCTAATCTGCCCTCCCTAACATCGCCGACACCTACCTTCAATTATTAACCTCTAATCTGCCGACCGGAGCTCACCGCTATTCTAATAAATGTATTAACCCCTAAAGCTAAGTCTAACCCTAACACTAACACCCCCCTAAGTTAAATATAATTTTTATCTAACGAAATTAATTAACTCTTATTAAATAAATGATTCCTATTTAAAGCTAAATACTTACCTGTAAAATACATCCTAATATAGCTACAATATAAATTATAATTATATTATAGCTATTTTAGGATTAATATTTATTTTACAGGCAACTTTGTTATTATTTTAACCAGGTAAAATAGCTATTAAATAGTTAAGAACTATTTAATAGTTACCTAGTTAAAATAATAACAAAATTACCTGTAAAATAAGTCCTAACCTAAGATATAATTAAACCTAACACTACCCTATCAATAAAATAATTAAATAAACTACCTACAATTACCTACAATTAACCTAACACTACACTATCAATAAATTAATTAAATACAATTCCTACAAATAAATACAATTAAATAAACTAGCTAAAGTACAAAAAATAAAAAAGAACTAAGTTACAGAAAATAAAAAAATATTTACAAACATAAGAAAAATATTACAACAATTTTAAACTAATTACACCTACTCTAAGCCCCCTAATAAAATAACAAAGCCCCCCAAAATAAAAAATTCCCTACCCTATTCTAAATTAAAAAAGTTACAAGCTCTTTTACCTTACCAGCCCTGAACAGGGCCCTTTGCGGGGCATGCCCCAAGAATTTCAGCTCTTTTGCCTGTAAAAAAAAACATACAATACCCCCCCCCCCCAACATTACAACCCACCACCCACATACCCCTAATCTAACCCAAACCCCCCTTAAATAAACCTAACACTAATCCCCTGAAGATCTTCCTACCTTGTCTTCACCATCCAGGTATCACCGATCCGTCCTGGCTCCAAGATCTTCATCCAACCCAAGCGGGGGTTGGCGATCCATAATCCGGTGCTCCAAAGTCTTCCTCCTATCCGGCAAGAAGAGGACATCCGGACCGGCAAACATCTTCTCCAAGCGGCATCTTCGATCTTCTTCCATCCGGTGCGGAGCGGGTCCATCTTGAAGCAGGCGACGCGGATCCATCCTCTTCTTCCGATGTCTCCCGACTAATGACGGTTCCTTTAAGGGACGTCATCCAAGATGGCGTCCCTCGAATTCCGATTGGCTGATAGGATTCTATCAGCCAATCGGAATTAAGGTAGGAATTTTCTGATTGGCTGATGGAATCAGCCAATCAGAATCAAGTTCAATCCGATTGGCTGATCCAATCAGCCAATCAGATTGAGCTCGCATTCTATTGGCTGTTCCGATCAGCCAATAGAATGCGAGCTCAATCTGATTGGCTGATTGGATCGGCCAATCGGATTGAACTAGATTCTGATTGGCTGATTCCATCAGCCAATCAGAAAATTCCTACCTTAATTCCGATTGGCTGATAGAATCCTATCAGCCAATCGGAATTCGAGGGACGCCATCTTGGATGACGTCCCTTAAAGGAACCGTCATTAGTCGGGAGACATCGGAAGAAGAGGATGGATCCGCGTCGCCTGCTTCAAGATGGACCCGCTCCGCACCGGATGGAAGAAGATCGAAGATGCCGCTTGGAGAAGATGTTTGCCGGTCCGGATGTCCTCTTCTTGCCGGATAGGAGGAAGACTTTGGAGCACCGGATTATGGATCGCCAACCCCCGCTTGGGTTGGATGAAGATCTTGGAGCCAGGACGGATCGGTGATACCTGGATGGTGAAGACAAGGTAGGAAGATCTTCAGGGGATTAGTGTTAGGTTTATTTAAGGGGGGTTTGGGTTAGATTAGGGGTATGTGGGTGGTGGGTTGTAATGTTGGGGGGGGGTATTGTATGGTTTTTTTTACAGGCAAAAGAGCTGAAATTCTTGGGGCATGCCCCGCAAAGGGCCCTGTTCAGGGCTGGTAAGGTAAAAGAGCTTGTAACTTTTTTAATTTAGAATAGGGTAGGGAATTTTTTATTTTGGGGGGCTTTGTTATTTTATTAGGGGGCTTAGAGTAGGTGTAATTAGTTTAAAATTGTTGTAATATTTTTCTTATGTTTGTAAATATTTTTTTATTTTCTGTAACTTAGTTCTTTTTTATTTTTTGTACTTTAGCTAGTTTATTTAATTGTATTTATTTGTAGGAATTGTGTTTAATTAATTTATTGATAGTGTAGTGTTAGGTTAATTGTAGGTAATTGTAGGTAGTTTATTTAATTATTTTATTGATAGGGTAGTGTTAGGTTTAATTATAACTTAGGTTAGGATTTATTTTACAGGTAAATTTGTTATTATTTTAACTAGGTAACTATTAAATAGTTCTTAACTATTTAATAGCTATTGTACCTGGTTAAAATAATTACAAAGTTGCCTGTAAAATAAATATTAATCCTAAAATAGCTATAATATAATTATAATTTATATTGTAGCTATATTAGGATTTATTTTACAGGTAAGTATTTAGCTTTAAATAGGAATAATTTATTTAATAAGAGTTGATTTATTTCGTTAGATAAAAATTATATTTAACTTAGGGGGGTGTTAGTGTTAGGGTTAGACTTAGCTTTAGGGGTTAATACATTTATTAGAATAGCGGTGAGCTCCGGTCGGCAGATTAGGGGTTAATAATTGAAGTTAGGTGTCGGCGATGTTAGGGAGGGCAGATTAGGGGTTAATACTATTTATGATAGGGTTAGTGAGGCGAGTTAGGGGTTAATAACTTTATTATAGTAGCGCTCAGGTCCGCTCGGCAGATTAGGGGTTAATAAGTGTAGGCAGGTGTCGGCGACGTTGAGGGGGGCAGATTAGGGGTTAATAAATATAATATAGGGGTCGGCGGTGTTAGGGGCAGCAGATTAGGGGTACATAGGGATAACGTAGGTGGCGGCGATTTGCGGTCGGAAGATTAGGGGTTAATTATTTTAAGTAGCTTGCGGCGACGTTGTGGGGGGCAAGTTAGGGGTTAAGAAATATAATATAGGGGTCGGCGGGGTTAGGGGCAGCAGATTAGGGGTACATAAGTATAACGTAGGTGGCGGTCGGCAGATTAGGGGTTAAAAATTTTAATCGAGTGGCGGCGATGTGGGGGGAGCTCGGTTTAGGGGTACATAGGTAGTTTATGGGTGTTAGTGTACTTTAGGGTACAGTAGTTAAGAGCTTTATAAACCGGCGTCAGCCAGAAAGCTCTTAACTCCTGCTATTTTCAGGCGGCTGGAGTTTTGTCGTTAGAGCTCTAACGCTCACTTCAGAAACGACTCTAAATACCAGCGTTAGAAAGATCCCATTGAAAATATAGGCTACGCAAATGGCGTAGGGGGATCTGCGGTATGGAAAAGTCGCGGCTGAAAAGTGAGCGTTAGACCCTTTAATCACTGACTCCAAATACCAGCGGGCGCCCAAAACCAGCGTTAGGAGCCTCTAACGCTGGTTTTGACGGCTACCGCCGAACTCCAAATCTAGGCCTCAGTTACCACAAATGTTTCAAATATTGAGGGGTACTGCAACCTTGTTCTTATTCAGTGTTTATATTTATTATTTTCAATAAGAGGATAAGCTTAACACTCTTAGATACTTTTAGCAATCAATATACATTTAATTTAATATATTACAGATATGACTGTTTCAAAAAATCTTAAAAACAATAAGTTTTAAACAATTTTGTTAAACATTTTGTTTAGAATCTTGTTTAAGGTTTTGTTAAAAAAAATTTGCTTAAGAATTGTCTTCATTAATTGCTATATTTGATTAGTTTTTTATTATCATGTGTACAAATTGCTAGCCTTCCTCCAATGTTTAGCTTATGTCGAATAATGGATATTGGTTTTTACACTTTATTTTTTTTTAAGTGTTTATCAATTTGATCACTATTGGGTACTTCCCCTTTAAATAGTAGGGGTTGTACTAAGAACCTCACTCCTATGATTAAGTGCCTAGTGCTGGCACGAAACATGTTAATAGGGTTTTCTCCTGCAGCCCTTTTTGTACTTTGTGTTACAAGCTTTTAAACCTTAATTATTATTAATTAAAAAAAATTGATTTTTTTAATCGTAATTCCGCTTTGTGCAGCCGTACCTTCTCCTTTGTATGGAAAATTATAACTTTATTACTTAACTATCCTGCACCCCAATGTGAGTTTAATTTCTTCTGCTTGCTGTGTTTACGTAGGCTATTCAAAAGCTGAGATTGTAGTATAAAAACTGTCAGTATAAGTTGGGAAACCACTAGCTAAATTAGCTATTTCAATGGCCAAAATAGGGCTAAAGGAGCTACGTGCAAACAATTAAATGCACTCTGTAAACAAATACTCAACACCTGGCAAACCTATACAGCATGCACCAGGCAACGAAGAGTTAAAGGGACAGTCTAGTCAAAAATAAACGTTCATGATTACAATAGGGCATGTAATTTTAAACAACTTTCCAATTGACTTTTATCATCAATTTTGCTTTGTTCTCTTGTTATTCTTAGTTGGAAGCTACACCTAGGAGGCTCATATGCAAATGTATTAGCCATTGAAGGCCGCCTCTTAACTGAATGCATTTTGCTATTTTTTCATAACTAGAGGGCATTAGTTAATTTGTGCCCCATAAATAACATTGTGCTCATGCCTGTGGAGTAACCTATGAGTCAGCACTGATTGTCTAAAATGCAAGTTTGTCAAAAGAACTGAAATAAGGGGGCAGTTTGCAGAGGCTTAGATACAAGGTAATCACAGAGATAAAAAGTGTATTACTATAACTGTGTTGGTTATGCAAAACTGGGGAATGCGTATTAAAAGGGATTATCTATCTTTTTAAACAATACAAATTCTGTTGTAGACTGTCCCTTTAAAGAGATCAGAACAAGATAAAAAATCAACAGTAAAATGAATATATTACTAATAAAATACACTTATGTGGAAAACACATAAATAGAATATTTTATAAAATAAATACTATAAACCTTGGAGCCAAGCAATAATAATATCTTGCATTTATATAACACTGTTTATTCAAATTGGATCCTAAGGCAGCTTACAGAAAAAGACAGCAATCGTGAGAAGATAACAAGCCTATCTTCCAAACATTTATCTTTGTTTTCCCCTCATAAATGCTGAAAACTTACTTAGGTTCCATGATTCTCAAATTTTCATGACAAATTGCAAGCTCCTGCAAAATAGCATTGCACAATGATTAATTACCAGTAAATGACTATGAATGAATTATTATCATGTTTTGGTAATATTAGTTTCATAGCATCTCAGTCATATTTACAGAGCTACCTTTATTCAGATTTTAACCCCTTAATGACCACAGCACTTTTCCATTTTCTGTCCGTTTGGGACCAAGGCTATTTTTACATTTCTGCGGTGTTTGTGTTTAGCTGTAATTTTCCTCTTAATCATTTACTGTACCCACACATATTATATACCGTTTTTCTCGCCATTAAATGGACTTTCTAAAGATACCATTATTATCATCATATCTTATCATTTACTATAAAAAAAAAATATAAAATATGAGGAAAAAATCGAAAAAAACACATTTTTTCTAACTTTGACCCCCAAAATCTGTTACATATCTACAACCACCAAAAAACACCCATGCTAAATAGTTTCAAAATTTTATCCTGAGTTTAGAAATACCAAATGTTTACATGTTCTTTGCTTTTTTTGTAACTTATAGGGCCATAAATACAAGTAGCACTTTGCTATTTCCAAACCATTTTTTTTTCAAAATTAGTGCTAGTTACATTAGAACACTAATATCTTTCAGGAATCTCTGAATATCCACTGACATGTATATATTTTTTTTTAGTAGACAACCCAAAGTATTGATCTAGGCCCATTTTGGTATATTTCATGCCACCATTTTACCGCCAAATGCGATCAAATACAAAAAATCGTTCACTTTTTTACAAATTTTTTACAAACTTTTGGTTTCTCACTGAAATTATTTGCAAACCGCTTGTGCAATTATGGCATAAATGGTTGTAAATTCTTCTCTGGGATCCCCTTTGTTCAGAAATAGCAGACATATATGGCTTTAGCATTGCTTTTTGGTAATTAGAAGGCCGCTAAATGCCACTGCGCACCACACGTGTATTATGCCCAGCAATGAAGGGGTTAATTAGGGAGCATGTAGGGAGCATTTTGGGGTAATTTTAGCTTTAGTGTAGTGTAGTAGACAACCCCAACTATTGATCTAGGCCCATTTTGGTATATTTCATGCCACCATTTCACCGCCAAATGCAATCAAATAAAAAAAAAAACGTTAACTTTTTCACAATTTTAGGTTTCTCACTGAAATCATTTACAAACAGCTTATGCAATTATGGCACAAATGGTTGTAAATGTTTCTCTGGGATCCCCTTTGTTCAGAAATAGCAGACATATATGGCTTTGGCGATGCTTTTTGGTAATTAGAAGGCCGCTAAATGCTGCTGCGCATCACGCGTGTATTATGTCTAGCAGTGAAGGGGTTAATTATGTAGCTTGTAGGGAACTTGCAGGGTTAATTTTAGCTTTAGTGTAGAGCTCAGCCTCCCACCTGAAACATCAGACCCCCTGATGCCTCCCAAATAGCTCTCTTCCCTCCCCCACCCCACAATTGTCCCCGCCATCTTAAGTACTGGCAGAAACTCTGCCAGTACTAAAATAAAAGGTATATTTGGGCTTTTTTGAGTTTTTTTTATAGCATATTTACATATGCTGCTGTGTAGGATCCCCCCTTAGCCCCCAACCTCACAGATCCCCCACCAAACAGCTCTCTAACCCTCCCCCTCTGCCTTAATGGGCGCCATCTTGGGTACTGGCAGCTGTCTGCCAGTACCCAGTTTAGAACAAAAATGTGCTTTTTTTTTAACAAAAATCCCTTTTTCTGTAGTGTAGCTCCCCCCACACCCAAGAACAACCCCCCACCCCTCCAAGATCCCTTTTACTAAAGTTTATTTGTTTTTTAATGTGTCCCTTTTCCCAAACAGTTACAATCTAATTTTCTGTAGTATAGCGGTTCCCACCCGCTCCCGCCCCGTGCACGCGCCCGCCCGCCACCCTCTGTGCACGCGCGCGCGCCCG
Source organism: Bombina bombina (assembly GCF_027579735.1). Lineage (NCBI taxonomy): Eukaryota > Metazoa > Chordata > Amphibia > Anura > Bombinatoridae > Bombina > Bombina bombina. Next base: position 828,644,201 of record NC_069504.1, read on the forward strand.
TGCGCGCCCCCGTCAGCTCCGGCCCCGATCCCGCCCCCCTCCACCTTATACGGCCCATCGATGGCCGCCCACCCGCCTCCCAAGTCAGCTCCCACCCACCAACGTTACCGGCCACCGATGTCCGGTGCAGAGAGGGCCACAGAGTGGCTCTCTCTGCATCGGATGGCCATGCAGGGTTATTGCAGGATGCCTCCATATCGAGGCATCACTGCAATAACCGGAAAGCAGCTGGAAGCGAGCAGGATCGCTTCCAGCTGCTTTCCACACTGAGGACGTGCAGGGTACGTTCTCAGGCATTAACTGCCTTTTTTCTGAGGACGTACCCTGCACGTCCTCAGTCGTTAAGGGGTTAAAGAAAACAAATAAATAAGATTTTTTTACAGGACATTAAAGTGCTTTTTTTGTTCAAATATAGATGATATAAATCAGGAATCAAGTTCCAGTATTGTATAATATCTGTATACACAATAAGGGCTAGATTACAAGTGGTGCACAGACTTTAGCAAATTCGCAATATTGTAATACCGTGATCGCACCAACTTACGCAGGTATTATAAGTTGAACGTAAACAAGTTCCTCTAAGTGCAATCTAAATTTGCACTGGTAGGGTTAGCCTGACTGAAGTGCTCGAGTAAAGGGTTAGGGCTAAAAATAAATGTGTACCAAACACAACATAAATACATTAACCCTTCCCCGACCTACTGACGTTTAATGCCGTCTTAAACGCACTGGGCTTTAAAGCCCTTAGGACGGCATAGAACTTCATAGCCGTTTGGCTGTACTGAAGCCAAAGGCGCTTCCTGAATGGGATCGTGGGCTGGAGGGCATGCCTCATAGGCACTCTCCCTGACACAATCCCATCATTGAAATAACGTGATCGTATGAACAATCGCGCAATTTCAGTTTTTTCCTTACTTGTTTACTGTAGACAAATAAGTCAGGGCTGAAGGAGTTAAAAAAAAGTGTAATATTAATATTTTGTATACACTATTTAATAAAAATTATTCATATAAATATTTTTTTTACAAGGTATAAAAGGTATATGGTAAATGACAAGGGGGTCGAATTATCAAATGGCGGGCAGACATGTTTCACTGTAGAGAATCATGTCCGCCTGACATCGCTGAATGCCGATAGCATACACTGTTGGCATTTAACATTGCACAAGCAGTTCTGGTGAACTGCTTGTGCAATGCCACCCCCTGCAGATTCGCGGCCAATCGACCGATAGCAGGGGGTGTGAATCAACCCGATCGTATTCGATCAGGCTGATTGCTGTCTGCCGCCTCAGAGGAGCCGTATGAGTTAAGGATCAGCAGTCTTCTTAACTTCCGTTTCCGGCGAGCCTGAAGGCTCGTGCGGAAATAGGGGTATTCAGGGCCATTTGACCCTTGATAATTCGGCCCCAAGGTGTTTAAATGGAAATGGCTTTATTGTGTACTAGTCGATAAGCCTGCCCAAAGGGCAGTCTAATTTTTGTTTAAACTACAGATGTAGAAACAACCTATTTTGTAACTCTTTTTTTATATAAATAAGTGGGAAAGCCTGCCCAGAGGGCAGTCTTTTGTGGTGACGGAACCACCCTGCCATTTTCGGAAGGGCGGTCTATTGTGGTGATGGAACCACCCTGCCATTTTCAGAATCCACCTGGATGCAGCTTACACTGCATCCAGGTGGATTCTTTCACAACCCTGCCATCCAGGTGGATTAAACAAATGACAGGGTGGTGGAAGAATCAACATGGATGCAGCTTACTCTTCATCCAGGGGGATTCTTTCACCACCCTGCCATTTTTAGAATCCACCTGGATTCAGCTTATGCTGCATCCAGGTGGATTCTTTCACCACCCTGCCATCCATGTGGATTCCGAAAATGGCAGGGTGGTGAAAGGAGCTGCATCCAGGTGGATTCTTTCACCACCATTCCATTTTTGGAATCCACCTGGATGCAGCTTATGCTGCATCCAGGTGTATTCTTTCACCACCCTGCCATCCAGGAGGATTCTTTCACTGCCCCTTTTGCTCTCTCTCCCACCTCTGTTTTGCTCTCCCCCCTCTCTTTTGCTTTCTCCCCTCTCTTTTGCTCTCTCTCCCCCCTCTCATTTGCTCTCTCTCTCCCCCTCTCCTTTGTTCTCTCCCCTCTCTTTTGCTCTCTCTCCCCCCTCTCTTTTGCTCTCTCTCTCCCCCTCTCTTTTGTTCTCTCTCTCCCCTCACTTTTGCTCTCTCTCCCCCTCTCTTTTGCTCTCTCTCTCCCCCTCTCTTTTGCTCTCCTTCTCCCCCCTCTCTTTTGCTCTCCCTTTCCCCCCTCTCCTTTGCTCTCCCTCTCTCCCTCTTTTGCTCTCCCTCTCCCCCCTCTTTTGCTCTCCCTCTCCCCCCTCTCTTTTGCTCTCCCTCTCCCCACTCTCTTTTGCTCTCTCTCTCCCTTCTCTTTTGCTCTCTCTCTCCCTTCTCTTTTGCTCTCTCTCCCCCCTCCATTTGCTCTATCTCTCCCCTCTCTTTTTCTCTCTCTCCCCCCTCCATTTGCTCTCTTTCCCCTCTCTTTTGCTCTTTCTCTCCCCCTCTCTTTTGCTCTCTCTCTCCCCCTCTCTTTTGCTCTCTTTCCATTGTTCTCTCTCCCCTTCTCTTTTGCGCTCTCTCCCCCTCTCTTTTGCGCTCTCTCTCTCCTTCTCTTGTGCTCTCTCTCCCTCTCTTTTGCTCTCTCTCCCCCCTCTCTTTTGCTCTCCCTCCCCCTTTCATTTGCTCTCTCTCCCTTCTCATTTGTTCTCCCTCCCCCTCTCATTTGCTCTCTCTCTCTCTCCCCTCTTGTTTTCTCCCTCCCTCTCTTTTGCGCTCTTTCTCTCCCCCTCTCTTTTGCTCTCTCTCTCTCTCTCTCCCCCCCTCTCTTTTGCTCTCTTTCCTTTGTTCTCTCACCCCCTCTCTTTTGTGCTGTCTCCCCCTCTCTTTTGCGCTCTCTCTCTCCTTCTCTTTGTGCTCTCTCTCTCCCTCTCTTTTGCTCTCTCTCCCCCCTCTCTTTTGCTCTCCCTCCCCCTTTCATTTGCTCTCTCTCCCTTCTCATTTGTTCTCCCTCCCCCTCTCATTTGCTCTCTCTCTCTCTCCCCTCTTATTTGCTCCCTCCCCTCTTTTGCGCTCTTTCTCTCCCCCTCTCTTTTGCTCTCTCTCACCCCCTCTCTTTTGCTCTCTTTCCTTTGTTCTCTCACCCCCTCTCTTTTGCGCTGTCTCCCCCTCTCTTTTGCGCTCTCTCTCTCCTTCTCTTTGTGCTCTCTCTCTCCCCTCTTATTTGCTCCCTCCCCTCCCTCTCTTTTGCTCTCCCTCCCCCATCTCTTTTGCTCTCCCTCCCCCTTTCATTTGCTCTCTCTCCCCCTCTCTTTTGCTCTCTCTCTGCCCCTCTCTTTTGCTCTCTTTCTTTTGTTCTCTCTCCCCCTCTCTTTTGCACTCTCTCCCCCTCTCTTTTGCATTCCCTCTCCTTCTCTTTTGCGCTCTCTCTCTCCCTCTCTTTTGCTCTCCCTCCCCCTTTCATTTGCTCTCTCTACCCTCTCATTTGCTCTCTCCCCTCTTATTTGCTCCCTCCCCTCCCTCTCTTTTGCGCTCTCTCTCCCCCTCTCTTTTGCGCTCTCTCTCTCCTCTTTTGTGCGCTCTCTCCCCCTCTCTTTTGCTCTCTCTCCCCCCTCTCTTTTGCTCTCCCTCCCCCCTTTCATTTGCTCTCTCTCTCCCCTCTCATTTGCTCTCACTCCCCCTCTAATTTGCTCTCTCTCTCCCCTCTTATTTGCTCTCTCCCCTCCCTCTTATTTGCTCTCTCCCCTCCCTCTCATTTACTCTTTCTCTCTCCCTTCTCATTTGCTCTCTCTCCCCCCTCTCTTTTGCTCTCTCCCCTCTCTTTTTCGCTCTCTCCCCCCTCTATTTTGCTCTCTCTTCCCCCTCTCTTTTGCTCTCTCTCCCCCTCTAGTTTGCTCTCTCTCCTCCCTCATTTGCTCTCTCCCCCCCTCTCTTTTTTTCTCCCCCTCTCTTTTGCTCTCTCTCTCCCCCTCTATTTTGCTCTCTCTCCCCCCTCTCTTTTGCGCTCTCTCCCCCTCTCTTTGCTTTCTTCCCCCCTCTCTTATGCTCTCTCTTTCCCCCCTCTCTTTTGCTCTCCCTCCCCCCTTTCATTTGCTCTCCCTACCCCTCTAATTTGCTCTCTCTCTCCCCTCTCATTTGCTCTCTCTCTCCCCTCTTATTTGCTCTCTCCCCTCCCTCTCATTTGCTCTCTCTATCTCTCCCTTCTCATTTGCTCTCTCTCCCCCCTCTCTTTTGCTCTTTCTCTCCCCTCTCTTTTTCTCTCTCTCCCCCTCTATTTGCTCTCTCTTCCCCCTCTCTTTTGCTCTCTCTCCTCCTCTCTCACCCCTGTTGTGCACTCTCACGAAGACTGCCACGGCCACCCCGTCTGGCCCAGCCCCGTCACGCCCCAGCTCCACCTCTGTCACGCCCCGGCCCGCCCCGTCATGTCCGACTGGCCCAGTCCCCTTCACGCCCGGTCGTCCATGCTGGGTCAGTTTGCCCACACCTCCACCAGCAGAAGATCGTTACAGACGGTGACACACACAGTGTCACCGTCTGTAACGATCAGGCATATGGCCTCATATTGAAGCAGAGCACCGATCACGCTCCGGCTCCATATGCGGCAGATGCCTGAAGCTTCAGAAGCTCCAGCTCTCATCTGTTATGTTACAGCTGAGAGTTGGAGCTCCTGAAACTGTCTGTCGCCACGAGGTGGCTGCGCTGGCATCAAACAACGGCGACGGACATTACAAACGTAATTATTATATAGATTTTACAGATATTGCAACACTTTATTTAGCAATGCTGCTTTTATCTATATACAGTATATATATATATATATATATATATATATATATATATATATATATATATATATATATATATATATATATATATATATATATATATATATATATATAAAAAAAAGTAATCTACTGGTGTTTTTGAGAAACTGATTTCCTAAATAATTTACACCCTATTTGCAATATCTTTATTATATTATTCTAATCTAAACTTAAATGTTCAACTTTATTTTTAACTTTAAAAATTTAAACCCAATTTTTTTTGTTTTTTATATAAAAAATAGTATACCTTTTAAATAAAAAGAATACTTTATATTAATATATATATATAAATTATTCTAAAATATTGTATACCACTGAGCTACTTATGTAGCAACCAACTTTTTTTTTAAAACTAATTTAGCTTTTAAAAAAAAGCTTTATAATTATATTTATAATTCTGTTATTAAGCTTTCTATGAAGCTTATGAGGTAAAATATTTCCAATCATTTTTCTTTTTTATACAACTTAAGCTTTGAAAAAAGCTGTTTAAAATAAAAAGCAACAGGCTTATCTTTAGCTTTTAAAAAAGCTTTTGGATAGAATAGCTGATAATACTAAACAATTAAACTAAATACAATGTTCCGATTATTAATCTAACTGATCTCTCTCTACAACAACTCTCCTCACATACTACTCTTTTCTAAATGCATCAAATACTGTTTTAATATATTATTTAAATTGACTAACCGGCGCGAGGAAGGGGCGTGGTTAGTCATGAGCGACAAACACGATTTGCCACGAGCGAGAGGCGTGGCTTTCCACAAACATGCAGTGTTTGATTGACACTGACGTATATGTTAATTCCTATGAATTAAACAAATTACCTAAACTAATACATTCAAAAGTTACAAAAAATAAAAAAAACCTAAGTTTACAAAAAATAAAAAAGGCTAACATTACAGAAAATAAAAAAATCAAATTACCAAATTTAACAAAATTAAACCTAATCCCTATGAAAATAAAAAAGACCCCCAATATAAAAACACCCCCTACTCTAAGAATAAACTGCCATAAGCCCTTTAAAGGGCTTTTTGCAAGGCATTGCCCCAAGATAATCAGCTCTTTTACAAAAAATATACAAAGTCCCACCTAACATTAAACCCCCCCACCCCCCAAAATAAAAGAACCTAACACTAAAAAAACTAAACTACCCATTGCCCTGAAAAGGGCATTTCTTTGGGCATTGCCCTTAAAAGGGCATTTAGCTCTTTTACTGCCTATCCCTAATCTAAATAAACAAACCCCTCCAAAAAACCCTTAAAAAATCCTAAGTCTATCCCCCAGGTTGGTACTCATGGTTCCTGAAGTCCGGCGGAGAAGGTTCTGTTCCAGGCGGTGAAGTCTTCTTCCAAGTGCAACCTCTTCTTCTTTCAGGAACATCCTGCGCGGAGCGGAGCTGAAGACTGAAGACCGCGGAGCTGAAGACCGGCGACCCTGGAACTGAAGACTGGCGACCGCGGAGCCATGGAGCATGGAGGATCCTCTTCGTACGATCTCCGCCGTACACTGGATAGTGAATTCAAGGAACGCGATTAAAGATGGCGTCCCTTGAATTCCTATTGGCTGATTTGATTCTTCCAATTCAAATCAGCCAATAGGATGAAAGCTACTTAAATCCTATTGGTTGTTTAAATTAGCCAATAGGATGAGAGCAAGTTAAATTTTATTGGCTATTCAAATCAGGGGGGTTTAATGTTAGGTGGGACTTTGTATATTTTTTGTCAAAGAGCTGATTATCTTAGAGCAATGCCCTGCAAAAAGCCCTTTTAAGGGCTACTGGTAGTTTATTCTTAGAGTAGGGGGTGTTTTTATTTTGGGGGGGTCTTTTTTATTTTCATAGGGATTAGGTTTAATTTTGTTAAATTTGATTTTTTATTTTCTGTAATGTTAGCCTTTTTTTATTTTTTGTAAACTAACGGCTAGATTACAAATTTTGCGTTATGAGGGGTGAGGTGCTAACTTGCAAGTTATTGTCACCGCTCACTTACCTAGAGCGCTGGTATTACAGGTTTTCATAAACCCGGCATTAACAGACAAGAAGTGAGCGTAGAGCAAAATTGAGCTCCCTACCGCACTCTAATACCATCGCTGCTTAAGTCAGCGGTGAGCTAGTTTTATGTGCTCATGTACGATCTCCCCATAGACATCAATGGGGAGAGCCGGCTGAAAAAAAGCCTAACACCTGCAATAAAGCAGAGTAAAGCTCCGTAATGCAGCCCCATTGATTCCTATGGGGAAACACAATTTATGTTTACAACTAACACCCTAACATGAACCCCGAGTCTAAACACCCCTAATCTGCTTCCCCCGACATCGCCGACACCTACATTACACTTATTAACCCTAATCTGCCACCCCCGACATCGCAGACACCTACCTACACTTATTAACCCCTAATCTGCCACCCCCAATGTTGCCGCCACCTACCTACACTTATTAGCCCCTAATCTGTTGCCCCCAACATCGCCGATACCTAAATTATACTTATTAACCCCTAATCTGACGCTCCGGACATCGCCGCCACTATAATAAACATATTAACCCCTAAACCGCCACACTCCCGCCTCGCAAACACTAGTTAAATATTATTAACCTATAATCTGCCGCCCCTAACATCGCCGCCACCTACCTACATTTATTAACCCCTAATCTGTCACCCCCAACGTCGCCGCCACTATACTAAATTTATTAACCCCTAAACCTAAGTCTAACCCTAACCCTAACACCCCCTAACTTAAATATAATTAAAATAAATCTAAATTAAAATTCCTATCATGACCTAAATAATTTGTATTTAAAAATAAATTCTTACCTGTAAAATAAACCCTAAACTAGCTACAATATAACTAATAGTTACATTGTAGCTAGCTTAGGGTTTATTTTTATTTTACAGGCAAGTTTGTATTTATTTTAACTTGGTAGAATAGTTACTAACTACCTAGCTAAAATAAATATAAATTTACCTGTAAAATAAAACCTAACCTGAGTTACACTAGCATCTAACCTTACACTATAATTAAATAAATTAAATTAATTAAATACAATTACCTAAATTACACAAATTAAAAAAATAAATTATCAGATATTTTAACTAATTACACCTAATCTAATAGCCCTTTCAAAATAAAAAAGCCCCCCCAAATAAAAAAAACCCTAGCCTACACTAAACTACCAAGAGCCCTTAAAAGGGCCTTTTGCGGGGCATTGCCCCAAAAAATCAGCTCTTTTACCTGTAAAACAAAATACAAACAACCCCCCAACAGTAAAACCCACCACCCACACAACCAACCCCCCAAATAAAATCCTAACTAAAAAAAACTAAGCTTCCCATTGCGCTGAAAAGGGCATTTGGATGGGCATTGACCTTTAAAGGGCATTTAGCTCTTTTTCAATTGCCCAAACCCTAATCTAAAACTAAAACCAACCCAATAAACCCTTAAAAAAACCTAACACTAACCCCCGAAGATCCACTTACAGTTTTGAGGACTGGACATCCATTCTCAGCGAAGCCGGGAGAAGTCCTCAGCAAAAGCGTCAAGAAGTCCTCAACAGAGTCGAGAGAAGTCTTCATCCAAGCCGGCAGAAGTGGTCCTCCAGACGGCAGAAGTCTTCATCCAGAAGGCATCTTCTATCTTCATCCATCCGGCGCGAAGCGGTTCCATCTTCAAGACATCCGGCGCGGAGCATCCTCTTCTTCCGACGACTAACGACGAATGAAGGTTCCTTTAAATGACATCATCCAAGACGGCGTCCCTTGAATTCCGATTGGCTAATAGAATTCTATCAGCCAATCGGAATTAAACGTGAAAAAATCCTATTGGCTGATGCAATCAGCCAATAGGATTGAGCTAGCATTCTATTGGCTGATTGGAACAGCCAATAGAATGCAAGCTCAATCCTATTGGCTGATTGGATAAACCAATAGGATTGAAGCTCAATCCTATTGGCTGATTGCATCAGCCAATAGGATTTTTCACCTTTAATTCTGATTAAAATAAAAAAAAAACCTAAGCTAGCTACAATGTAACTATTAGTTATATTGTAGCTAGCTTAGGGTTTATTTTATAGGTAAGTACTTAGTTTTAAATAGGAATTATTTAGTTATTAATAGTAGGTTTTATTTAGATTTATTTTAATTATATTTAAGTTAGGGGGTGTTAGGGTTAGGGTTAGACTTAGGTTTAGCGGTTAATAACTTTAGTATAGTGGCGGCGATGTTGGGGGCAGCAGATTAGGGGTTAATAATTTTATTTTAGTGTTTGCGATGCGGGAGGGCCTCGGTTTAGGGGTTAATAAGTAGTTTATGGGTGTTAGTGTACTTTTTAACACTTTAGTTATGAGTTTTATGCTACGGCTTTGTAGCGTAAAACTCATAACTACTGACTTTAGATTACATTACGAATCTTGCGGGATAGGCTGTACCGGTCACTTTTTGGCCTCCTAGAAAAAGCTTGTAATACCGGCGCAATGGAAGTCCCATTGAAAAAAGACTACGCAAATTGCGTAAGTTAATTTGCGTTAAGACCAAAAACGTTTGCGGTACAGCTGTACCTACAAGACTCGTAATAGCAGCGGTAGTGAAAAAGCAGTGTTATAACCCATAATGCTGCTTTTTTTACTCATAACGCAAAACTCATAATCTAGCCATTATTTTTATTTATTTATTTTTTGTAACTTTAGAATAAATTAGTTTAGATTTTTGGGTTTATTTAATGGGGTGTTAGGTTAGGGGTTGTTAGGTTAGGTGGTGTTAGGTTAGGGTACTTGGTTATTTAGATATAGTTATTTGCGTTTTATTTTTTTGCAGTTTAAAGGGTTAATAAGTTAATTAGGTTTATTGCGATGTGGGAGTTTTTCAGTTTAGGAGTTAATACTTTGTGTAGGATTTTTTATTTTTTTGTTATACTTCGTGCAGGCTGTGGTTTTTTTTTTTTAAATACTTGATGCAGGCGTTATTTTTTGTGGGTTTTTTTTTAATACTTGATGCGGGCGGTTAGTTTTTTTTTTAAAATACTTTAATGTGGGTGATTAGTTGTTGCTTTTGTAATGCTCCGTTTGCCTTCACTGCATCCACCGAAGGTGGGTGAAAGCGATATTTGCGCTCCATTGAGTAATACCAGCGTTTGCAATGCTGGGAAGATTGCACTCACAAGAGCGCGCTTCCATAAGCTTGAGATGGCATGATAACTAGTGCAACAAATGGGGTAAGTCGCACAGCGATGGCAGAAGATTGTAATTATATATGTATATGCTTATATACATATATATTTATATAAGCATATACATATATATTTACAGGGAACACACAGTTCCCATAGACCGCAATGTAAAGGCACCTAATACCCCACACCCACCAACTTTAGCCCCCAAAATACTGTCTGGTGCAGTTATTTTATTAAAAAATAAAACAGCTACCAATTTTATTTTTTAATAAAATTCATATTTGAATGTTTATATAGAACTAATGTTAAAGACTGAATTGTATTTTAACATTTGAATAGTACACTTAAATTATGATTCCTACAGACTTATAATTAACATTTGACAGCTCTATACAAACTCAAGCTACAGCTCAAATCCATGTGAAATCAGTATAAAATATGGGTACCTATTAATCAAAATAATTTGAAACAGCATAAATAACAGGTGATTTTGTTGTCACATATGCCACACCTTGTAGGAAACAAAACAGGCTTCCATTATTCTCCATCTGAAAGCTATTGTAAGGAATATAACAATGAAAAAGTATCTACATGTATTGTATGGTACCCTGTAAAAACAATTGCATAAAACAAGGAGTGATTTGACATTGTTTTTTGTATACCTACCTAAATATTTTTTTTCCAAATAAATCTTAAATGAGAAGATCGAAACTTTTGTGTGATTTAGACGCAAATAAGGTATTATGTTATATGGCTTTCACGCATACTGGTAATTTTTCTGTTAGAATTCATTATGTCTTATACTAGTTAAAAATGAGTTTTTGGATATGAAAAACAAGGAAATAGTGACCATCAAAATAAAATAAAGTCAAAATAATGTAAATAAAAATCACAGTGCACCAAAGCAAGGAAGAAACTTCCAAAGATCCAAAATCTGGAGGAAAGGAAACCAAGAACAGATGAAGTGACTGCAAAAACGCCTTTTGTGTATCTGTTGCATTGTGTCTCTTAAATAGAAAAGAGATCTGGGGCTCAATTTATCGAACTGCGGATGTAACTTTGGAGCTCCTTCGGTGCAGGTTAGGATGAGCGAGGCTGCAGTTGATAGTCAAGAAGCAGCAGTCATCAGACTGCTGTTTCCTAACCTATACACAAGCTCTGAGCTGGCGGATTACAATTACTTCGATCCAGGGTGATTGACAGCTGCTTCTCTCATGCTATTGGCCATGTGAGAGCACGGGTCTGTGTTACACCAGCAGTTGCTTGTGCAATAATAAATACGAACAGTGAATGAACCTTGTCTGCCTGGCATCTAATAAATTGGGCCAAAAGTGCAATTCTGCAACAACCAAAAGAAATAAACTTTAACCAAGTTTATACTCTTAGTATAGAACTACTATAACTCTAAGGCAATAGCCAAAAAATCCTGTAATAAACGGAACTCTTTTAGACTTGAAAACATCTGCCAAAACATCACTCAGAGTGCCACTAACAATAACTGAATTTTCTATCTTAAGAGTAAGCCCTACTCTTTGAATCACCAAGTGCAAGTAAGTCCTGGATTAGCGCTCAGAATAGCCAAACACAAATTTGTAGTTTCAAAGCCTGCAGTGGAGGTGTCACAACAAAACATTCATCATATTACAGAAACACAGTACCTTAGGGGCTCCGGTCGCCAACCGCAACTGCTCAATGAACCTCCCTGGTCTCAATCAGTTCCTTGATGTACATGAGAATCTCCTCCCCTTGGCTTCTTCGTCACTATCTGGAGTGACCAATAGAACGGCTTCTACACACAGCAACCACAAAGGCGCTCCCTGCAAACCGCCTGCAGACCTCCGTAAGTCTGCAAAATCAACAGCAGCCACAAGAAAAAAAGCGAAAAATCAAAAATTTGTTTTGATTAACATTTTGCTACTAGTTGTAGTGCACGTAAGTTAACTGTTATTATTAATCCTTATTGCAGGTGCAAGACATGTACATTAAAATAGCTGGAAGTTTGGGCTTATTGTAATATGTAAGAAGCTATTTAAATATTGTCTGTATTTGCCCTTAATAGTTTTTAACTTATGTTCCCATTATGTATACTGTATAATGGACGATATTACACATATATTAAGTAACCAGATTTCCTTTCAGGTAAAGAAATTAATACTTAGCTTTTATTGCCATACAAGTTGTAAAAAACACTCTCAGTGTGTTAAAAACAAAAAGAGCTAGGACAGCAGCGGTCTGACATGTTTCAGCTCTCTGCCTTACTCATAGACAGACTATTTGAAGTCCAGTTCAAGAATCACTTAGTTAACATGGCTCAGTGGATCTAGTATAATTAACCCTTCCCTGTGACCAGCTGGGTTATTTTAGTGCCTCATTTATCATTTATCAAGCTGCAAAAGCCCTTTCAGGACTCCAGCATTTCAGGCTTGCCTGAAATGATTTTTAAAGGGACAGTCAAGTCCAAAAAAACTTACATGATTTAAATAGGGCATATAATTTAAAACAACTTTTTAATTTACTTTTATCACCAATTTTGCTTTGTTTTCTTGGTATTCTTAGTTAAAAGCTAAACCTAGGAGGTTCATATGCTAATTTCTTAGATCTTGAAGGCTGCCTCTAATCTGAAAGCATTTTGACAATTTTTCACCACTAGAGGGCGTTAGTTCATGTGTTTCTTATAAATAACATTGAGCTCACGCATTTGAAGCTCCTAGGAGTGAGCACTGATTGGCTAAAATGCAAATCTGTCAATAGAACTGAAATAAGGGGGCAGTTTGCAAAGGCATAGATACAAGGTAATTACCGAGGTAAAACTGTATTATTATAACTGTGTTGGTTATTCAAAACTGGGGAATGGGTAATAAAGGGATTATCTATCTTTTTAAACAACAACAAATCTGGTGTTGACTGTCCCTTTAAGTACCAGCAGCTTAACCTCTCTGCCACCTAAAATGAATCAGATTTAAATCATGGGAATCTGATCAGATCAGGATGATTGACAGCCCCTGCTTGTGGCCAATTGGTCAACTGCCAACAAGGGGCAGCATTGCACAAGCAAATGCTGTGCAATGTTAAAGGTGAGCTGGTCCAGCGGACATGTTCGCAGTAGCAAATCATGTCCTCACGACCTTTAATAAATGCAGCCCATGGTATATCTATAGTAGTTCTATACTACTTGAAGTTTATTTTTGTTGGACGTTACAGCATTGCACTATATCTCTTTCATCTGTTAGAGGTACACACTGCAATAGATACGCTATTATTTACTTTGGAAGTTTCTTCCTTGATTTGGTGTTTTCTATTAACATTTATTTATTTATTTATTTATTTATTTTTAAATAACTGTTTAAATTCACATATGGCTTGACTCCTATGGAATTTATCGGTAAATTATAATATTTATTTGATTTTAATAATTATGTTCAACATTCAATTGTTGCATTCCAAACAGGGAAACATTTAACTTTTTTTCGTGTTAATTTAGAATAATTGAATGCAGCCAACATTCGTCAGTTTTAATGAAAGTGCTTACATTTTCAGTCACCCTTACTATAAATGCAGATAGGTAAAAAAACAAAAACGTTAGTTATATATATACTGTATATCAAATTTCATCCTGGGAACAAGATGACATTTGTAATATCTTAGTGTTTCATTCTGCACAGTTCATGAAATGGTCATACATTCTGTTCTATGTACATTGATCCAACAGAACCTTGATGTAATATAGCTCTTGGTGGTAGGAATATTGATGGAAATTTTCCCATTACAACCTATTATATTTGCAGCACTGATCCTTATTTCTTCCCTAAGGTACCTGCACACGATCGATACGTCCAACAGGCGAAATGAATTTTTTTTTTAATTTATGTTTATTTTTCTCAACCTGTAACGAAGACCGATTTGATCTTCCAACCAGTCATTTGAGAAATCTTGACTCTCTAATGATGCAGAAGTCAATATCTGAAATGATGAAGTGCTGGCCTTCATTTCAAGGAAATAATTCTGTCAATATGTTTTTTTTCTTTAGTAGTGGCAATTTTCTGGTGCAGACAGGGATATGAAAAGTGAATAAAGATTTACTGTAAATGTATTGCTGTAATTGTTGCACCCAATTACAAAAGTCAATGCATTTTGTGATTTGTTTCAAGAGAAATTAAATTTAGGGAGCATAGAAGAAGTTAGATAAGGGCACTCATAATTGAAATTAATTCAGCTATCAACATGACTTAGTTCATGCCATTTGTGCTGAAACTAACTTAAATTATAAATAAATTTGATGACATGGTAAGACTTCCACTGACTAAAATTTCAATAAATTCCATATAGTATTTCCAGCTCTGTCACTGATTTTTCCATTCAAAATTATTTTAGTCAGGCTAAAAAAAAAAGTTTAGCATAGAACTTAATTGTTTAAATCAGTGACAACTTCCTAGCACGAGGGCCACAGATCAATATTTCAGAAACCTTTAAAGGGATAATAATAACCAAAAGAAAAAAAGATGAACTTAAAAAAGTGAATGAGCAATAGTTGTGCAAGGGCTTGGCACTGCTGTAATTGAGCAAAAAAGATCCACAAATCCGATATCTTACCAGACTTTCAATTCACTATGAGGGTGAGGCTTATTAAAGTTCAATCCTTGAACAGAGCTAACAGAGACCATATACACTTATTCAATGCTGACACATACTTCTACACACTCCTGTACCTTGCACAGGCAAAGTGTGAGGGAAAAAAGACAGCAGAAACGACCTGTAACATATGCACCTGTAACCGGTATTTAGACAGGCAGAATAGTGTTTGGCAACAAGCTGTAGCGTGAATATCTCACTCACCCCCAAGAGAGATGTTTGGAAGCAGCGGTCCCATAGGTCCTGGCAATGGCAAGGCACAGCTTATACGTGACAGCGTTCCAATGCAACTCCTTGATAGACACCGTTCATCTTGTGTGCTAAGAAACCAGGTGACCGGAAACGGAGGCCAGATGATTACACGAAGACTTGCGGTTGGTGCCACAGTAACTTGCGTATACCTTTAGTGGAAGTGCTAAAGCTGATTTGCAATGGAAAGGATAAATGAGAAGACTCCTTTTATTAAGCGGACCCCTGCAAATCCGCAGATATGAAGCATCAGAAAAAAAAACATAAAAAGAATCCATTATCCAATTCCTTTAAATGTAAAAAGTTGCTTTATTAAGGGTCATTTAAAAAAGGTAAGGAGTAAAATCCAAACATACAGAGCCAGTGCAAAGTCTGACCGGTTTCGGACCATGACAGACTTTCGGCTTTAAGTAGACAAGAAACCTACTGGATTTTCAAACTTAAAAGTTTGATAGCAGTGAGATTCAACTCTGAGCATATCATCAATTATTGGCACAGGTAAATTTGTGCCATTTTGTCTATTAAAATAAACATTGCTGTGAATGACTTAGAGTACCCTAATTTTGAGTATATATAGCTCAAAATGTACACGCTATCTATATAGGAGGTTTAAGTTCTTATACACTTAATTTTAGGATTAATCATAGGTTGTTTGGGCTTGAAATTTGTTTTGATTAACATTTTGCTACTAGTTGTAGTGCACGTAAGTTAACTGTTATTATTAATCCTTATTGCAGGTGCAAGACATGTACATTAAAATAGCTGGAAGTTTGGACTTATTGTAATATGTAAGAAGCTATTTAAATATTGTCTGTATTTGCCCTTAATAGTTTTTAACTTATGTTCCCATTATGTATACTGTATAATGGACGATATTACACATATATTAAGTAACCAGATTTCCTTTCATGTTTAGCTATGGTTACTCTTAGCAATGCACAGTTGCAAGGAAACTGTCATTACTAACCTTTACTATAGGTGTAATGTTTCTACATTGAATGGGTTAGAAGTTTGGGCATATTGGAATATGAATCAAGCCTCTTAATTTCACCATAAATATTAACATATTTACATTTGTTCTGATATATGTCAGTGTTATTCACTCAGATATTTATATAAGTGTAATTCACATTTTGAGTGAGCGTACTATTACAGTGAAAATTTCTAGTGTAGCTTAGCTTAAACAAGCTCTAGGCAATATATGTATGTATATGCCTTTAATGGATCGTCACCTATGCTCACTTTGTGCACTTTGTATAACGGATGATAATATACATATACAACTAACTGGATATATAATATTTTTTTTCATATGTATCTATGTTTATCTCTGGCAAATGTACAAACTATTAGACACTTTTGATATATGGTTGCCCTTCTTCTCATTACTGCTTATAATATGGTCTTTATGCGGTGCTTTAACCATTTGCTCCAACTTATCATTATATGCTAGTTAACCTTATACTCCATTATGCAGTTTTTCCATTCCTCCAGCATATTAGCAGTTAACCTATTTATGTCCTCTCCCATTTTGTTAATACTGAGCCAGTGATTGGTTTATGTTTTAACCAACTAGAATGTTTTGTTTCCTTTTTAAGGTATGAACAGCTGTTTTTAATTATGTCTATGATTACTGTCTTCCGACCGAAACCGGTCAGACTTTGCACTGGCTTTGTATGTTTGGATTTTACTCCTTACCTCTTTTTTAAATGACCCTTAATAAAGCAACTTTTTACATTTAAAGGAATAGGATAATGGACTCTTTTTACCCTTTTTTCCGATGCTTTAAAAGGGATAGTCTAGTCAAAATTAAACTGTCATGATTCAGATAGAGCATGCAATTTTAAGAAACTTTCTAATGTACTCCTGTTAACAATTTTCCTTTGTTCTCTTGCTATCTTTATTTGAATGTAAGCTAAGGAGCCGGCACATTTTTCGTTCGGCTACATTTAGACACCAATCAGAAAGTGCTACCCAGGTGCTGAACCAAAAATGGGCCGGCTCCTATGTTTATATTCTTGCTTATTCGAATAAAGATAGCAAGAGAATAAAGAAATAATGATAATAGAAGTAAATTAGAAATTTGCTTAAAATTGCATGCTCTATCTAAATCATAAAAGTTTAATTTTGACTAGACTATCCCTTTAAGTGTCACATATATATTTATGACTATTAAACCTAAAATTAAATATTTACTAGAAATGTCCATGGTTGCAGGGTGTGCTCTTTTTGCCGTTCTTCTATTCAGAGATTTTTTTGGTTTTTTTTGAGTTGTTACCATATTTACCCACCCACCAGAAATTACCAAAAATGCTTTAATTGGGGTCGTACAATCATAAATGCATACAAGAAATAAAGATTTTACATGAGTATGAAAAGCTACCAATAAAAGGTATTTGCCATTATACAACTTTGAAATACAATGAATATGGCTACATAGTTAAAAAACATTTACAATAGTCACAAACAAGGGATAAACCGTTTACCCTACTTCAGCTCGATATAATAGCCAAGGCAATCTCTCTCTCTGCTAAGGTGGCCTGTCCTCTTATTCCGGTGGTTTGAAAGATTATGTCACCAAAAATGAAAATGAAGGCATTCTGAGCCACGTGAAGAAGTGAAGCAACCTCTTGCTTGTCACTGGAGGAGACGGCTTTCATTTAAAGGGACGCTAAACCTAAAATATTTATTTAATAATTCAGATAGAGCATGCAATTTTATGCAACTTTCTAATTTACTCCTATTATCAAATTTTATTCGTTCTCTTGCTATCTTTATTTAAAAAGCAGGAATGTAAAGCTTAACCCTTTGAGTGCTAATGACGGCTCTGAGCCATCCCAGAGTTTCCCACTCTGGTGTTAATGACGCCTCAGAGCCGTCACTAGCACTCTCCCACTCTGAGGGAGATCTGGGGGCTCCTACCCGCTCCTTTCCCGGCGATCGTGCCTGTAGAGAGACAGGCATCGCCAGGGCATCATGTTTTGCACGGTGATGTAACGTGCAATGACGTGATGATGTAACCGTGCAACTTTATTAACAATTTGTCAATATAAAGCATAGGGAAAGGGGGCATGCTGCTTAGAAGCCTGTATCTCTCCCCCAAGACCATTGGAAAGGTAATCACCTAACCTTTCCAATAGTGTAAGTCTTGGGGATCTGGAAAAAAAAAAGAAAAGTTAAAACTTTTTTTTTCACAGAATAAAAAAATAAAATAAATTAAATCAGCTTAGCACTCAGGTGGGAAATTGCTTAGCACTCAAATGGTTAAGAGACAGCCCCTTGTTGGTTCAGAACCTGGATTGTTCTTGCTTATTGGTTTGCTAAATGTATCCACCAATAAGCAAGTGCTATCCAGGGTTCTAAACCTAAAATGGACTGGCTACTAAGCTTTAAATTCCTGCTTTTTAAATAAAGATAGCAAGAGTACAAAGGAAATTTGATAGTAGGAGTAAATTGAAAGAAAGTTGCTTAAAATTGTTTGCTCTATCTGAATCATGAAAGAAAAAAATATAGGTTTAGTATCCCTTTAAAAGCAACTTTAGTAGATCGCTCTTCTCTATCTGGTAGACTCCATTAAAACTTTAATCCGGATAGGGACGCTAACTCTCGGAAAATTTGTCTTCTCCTGATGCAGGTCACCACAATTATCTGAGGAACAAACTTCTGACACAGCTGTGGGAGAGATAGAGAGGTCCCATAACATGTTCTTCTCTGAATGTAGGGTGAATTCACCTTCTTGCTTTAATGCTGTTGCTTTTTCACGAGCAAGCGTGCCATCGCCACATTTAGTTGTTGGCACAACATAGAGAAAGATATTTGCAGGGTCCGGTGTGGTCTGAAAACAATTATCAATGTATTGGCAAAAATTTGTAAAGTGGTTCTTTAGTATCAGAGTTACATGGGGCATATTTATCAAGCTCCGTATTGGAGCTTGATGCCCCGTATTTTGGGCGAACAGAAGTTATGAAGCAGCGGTCTAAAGACCGCTGCTCCATAACCTGTCCGCCTGCTCTGAGGGGGCAGACAGAAATTAACCCGAATACGATCGGGTTGATTGACACCACCTGCTAGTGCTGGATTGGCCGCGAATCTGCAAGGACAGCATTGCACCAGCAGTTCACCAGAACTGCTAGTGCAATGATAAATGCAGAGAGCGTATGCTGTCGGCATTTATCGATGTGCAGCGGACATAATCCGCAATATTGCATCATGTCCGCTCGCACATTAATAAATAGGCTCCCCAGTTTCTTCACATTATTGCAATCGAAGCTCCATAGAAGCTTAAATTGAACAAAGCTTTGTAAAGGTTCCATTTTATTGATGCAGCAGTACTGTATTGTCTGCAATGCCAGATAACTGGGGGGTATTAAGGCCTTGGTGTTTATCTGCCGCCTGTGGTCTTAATAGTCTGGATCTGAACTGGGAAGTTAGTTACACAATGAGCGATATATCCCTAAAACCCCTATGGAAAGAGAGCGGGGAGGGTTTTGGATTACTGGCAGAGAGGAGCAGTGCGAACGCCAAAATACATAACAAATGACCATCTGCATTTCTTGTTCCTATATTGCATCAAATAGCTTGTGAGCAGATGTAGGGTTTTCTTATAATTAGAGAGATATATCTCTAAAAACCCCTAGGGAAAGAGAGGGGGGAGGGTTTTGGATTATCTCCACTGACCTACCAAATGTAAACCGGAGTATTTAAGGTAGGTAGTGCCTTATGCTCATGTCTAACACGTATGGAAGAGAAAAAGGGGGCATATTATGGCACAGTTACGGGGAGATAATCATAGCAATATGTAAATGTGTGAAGTGTAGTGATTAAAACTTAACTTTTATATGATATATTGTAAAAGGATGTGGAATGTACCACTAGTAAAAATTAATATAAAACTGTGTCAAAATACAAATTGACACACGTTCAGTGCAGTGCACCAATATCCAGTACCCCTAGCAAGTAAACTATCAATCTGCAGACTCCGTGATAGTATCAAATTCTCAGGCTAGAGAAACTCGGTTAAGAATACCAGAGTGAAAATTATGAGGAAAAAAGTCGCCACATAGTGCATATGCACAGAAGTGTGGTTCCCTAAATATCACAAGCAAATATTTATGTATGTCACTGGCCCTTGTATTCAACAATGATAGGTTAAGCCAAATACAGCTACTAATACCTTTAAAAAGTATAAGTCAAATATCAGTAATGTGAATCACAACCGAGTTAATAATCTAGCAGGTAGACTTGATTTAGCTAATATTGCATTGAGTATAGTACTCTGTATTTAAGTAGGTAAAGTATCATTACCCTGTATTGAAATGATTGCCAAAATGGCCAACAGTTAAAGCTAAATCTTATAGTCCAAAATAAAAAGCGAAGTCTATAATAGATTTGCGTAAATGCCAACAACAATTAAGCTAGTGATAATTACTGGCAGAGAGGAGCAGTGCGAACGCCTGACACACGTTTCGCAACTGCTTTTTCAGAGGCGCTCGTGTCTAACTTCACACACAAAGTATTTAAAGGAACGTTGGCCAATCCTGTGGCCATTGACATTTAGGCTAATCATCGTCAGCCTATCAGCATCATTTAACAATAAAGAAAGTCTGAATGACACTTAATCGTCACCGTGACGCAAACCAATTGGAAGTGGAGGGGCGGGGTGTGTGTGTGTGTCCATAGTCCAATCGATTTCCTTGTTATGTTTATTGTAAGACCTACGGGTGCTGTCAAAAACATGTAGAGACAAGCGAGTGTGAGATCAAATTAGAGTGGGCAAATATCCAATGCGCTTGACACGCTTGCATAGAGTATACTGGTTATATTTAGTTATTATCACTATTATTCCTAACTAATACTTTAGTGAATATATCAATAGGGACACAATATGTTATACTGTAAGTCAGTCTACAACACTTAGATATGATCATCAGATTAAGGCGATAATAGTACATGGTTTAAAAATAAACTGCATAGTATTACATAGTTCTGATAGCATTGCTAATTGTGTTAGATGTTTCTCATAGGATAGCTATTCACTATGTCACTGAGGATAGTGTAGATTGTATACGAACCATCAATATTCAATAATCATTAACTCCTTTCCAAATCGTACCAGGACTATTGATACAGGTTCGCAGGTTTGTATATCTGATCCTAAAAAGTGACAAGTGAAAAGTATCATCCTCTGCTATGGTTATATAGAAATCAAAAAGAGACATAGAGAGATGATAACCGTCCATGTTCAAAATTAATAATATCATTCCAATAAAGATGTAGTGTACATATAATTCAGGGTCTTAAATTATACCCTGCACTTGTTGATAAGGGATGTTATATTGCAACCTATACATAATATAAGTGAATATTAATGTTATAGAGTTATATCAGGAAAGGTCTTATATAGTATATTATCACCGTCTTATAAACCTTCTCAAAGGAAGGGTCAATTGGATATCTGTATTTAGTAACTATTGTGTAAGTAAACTATCATAGTTGCCTTGGAATGTTAATTACTGGAGAAATGCGCCATATGTGATTGTTTCATTCAGTCCCTGTGGGGCCATGCTCTTTAACCAGAAGATCCATCTGGATTCTGCTTTTAATAAAGCGTTCTACATGTTGCCACCCCTAATACCAAGTGTTAGCTTCTGTAGTATCCAACATTTGAGCTCTGGTTTGCTTTGCTACTATGATGGTCAAGGAAGTGTTTTGCGACTGACGTTAGTTTTTTACCTTTTACCAAGTCGTTCTCGACATTCCTTATATTCCCCAAGTGTTCACCTAATCTCTTCCTGAATTCTCTGGTAGACATCCCAATGTACTTTTTCTTGCAGCCGCATTCTAAGCAATATATAATATTACTGGTTCTGCAATTAAACAGTCCATTGATTTTCTTTATTCCCTCGGGAAAGATGGGCATCTCCTTGACATTTGTCAAGTAAATGCAAAATTTGCATGTGCCGCATGGATATGTACCTGTTAGGCCATCTTTTCTGGGATTATTTTTCTTTACAAAATGACTCCTCATAATTTTATCCCTGATGGATGGAGCTCTCCTCCAGCTGATCGCTACCTTTTGGCCCACAGCCTTGGCCAGATCATCATCAGTTTGTAATATGTGGGCGTGTTTGTTCAGTATTGTACTGATTTCCTTATGGGCTACATTGTAGGTACTTATAAATCTAACCCTGGTGTCCTTGACTTGCCTTGATTTAGGAAATAATAAATCATTCCTGATCATATGGAGTGCCCTATGGTAGGCCTTTTTAAGGATACTGTTGGGGTAGCCCCTGTTCTTTAATCTCATTTTCAGTTCTTGTGATTCATTTTTGAATGACTCAATATTTGAACAACTGCGATGTATTCTAAGGAATTGAGCTGAGGTAAAGAATTGGAGTTAATAGTGCGCTAGTGTCAGGGGAAGGGGGTGAATCAAACTCCTTACTTTATAAGTTTAGATCCTTCAGTCTAAACACGGAAAAAAAGATACAAATAAGGTACAGTAAGGGCGCTATGAGCTAAAGATCCCGTGAATTAACAGTGTGTAAATTAAATAATGTGATACTAACACTTTGAGATTATATTAGAAATTCTTGTGCATTCATTGCGAATACCTTCAGATAGTGAATGTAGAGGTGTTTTGTGTGGCCAGTGTAAACTCTAAAAAGACTCAATAGGTTCAAAAAGTTTTTTTTAAAAACAACAAGTTATTTAATAATACAATTTATACAAGTACAGAAAAAATTGTAATTGGATTAACTCCAAACAGCTTGTAAAAATTGATAGAGACGTCTCTAACGTGGACCACAATACTATATATAAACCAGCAAGCTAGAAAACAATTTTAAAATGTAAAAGCTAATATCTCTTTCTAGGAGCATAGAGTTAATGACTTAAAATGTATCATTAGATATAAAGTAACAAGTCTACACAGTTGATATATAAAAAAAACTCTCTAACGACACAATTTGTATAAAAATCAAATGATAATAGACCGTGCTATAGCTTCATTAATATAAGGGAAAGTCCGTTTCCAAATGCATAGATATTTGTTCAGCTGATATTATGCTATGTATTTTCCTATGTTTTTAGTGAAGAGGTGCGAAGGGAGTTAGTAGCACAGTTCCTTAAATGGATCGTACCTTTATAATTAGACAGTCTTTGACTGCAGGGTATTTAAATTCATCCTGCCTTTTCAAGGAATAGCAGATCACAGTCGATAGCCACTATACGGTAACGTACCTTGAAATTTGGTTATCCAGGACCGCCAAGTGTCCTCAGTCTCCTCTGGTGTTCTGCGGCTAGTGTGTGTCTCGTGGTGCCGGTGTCTTACGTCACGGCCGGTAGCTTGGAGACTATGCCCACACCTGTCAATCAATGCTCTGGGAGAATGTCTGTAGTGGTCACTGCTCTATAGCTAGTGTTGCAGTTTGCAAAAGGTCACCAATATTTTGGGAATAATGCTGATGGTTGTTGAGACAAGTCCCTTGTGTTGTGATAGCCTGCTCTTAGTGCTCAAGCACGCAGGTTATTAACGAAAAGCAGAGTTGAGTTATATCAATAAAGGAAACCCGGGTTGAGAAAGATGATAATATATGATATTGATATAAATTTAAGGTACACAGTCCCACTGAATTCAACGCGTTTCACTCTTTCATAGAGCTTTATCAAGAATAACCTGAGACCATTATGCACCTCTCTTTTAAAGAAACAGTTCTTTACTTATTGGTTGGTTTCCAAGTCCTGTGTTTAAGGTGGAACTTACAATTGTATACCAGCTTCATCACTTTTTAAGGCGGTTTTCCTCTTACACACCAACTTCACTACTATTAAAGCCATATTTATTCTTCTTGAATCTTTGGTGAAAGCATAATATTCAACTATATTGACCCTTATGAAAAAGATCACAATCCGTTCTAATACTTATCATTAATAATTCTATTATGACAAAGAAGATAAATTATCATATTTAGGAAATATAAAGTACAATTGTGCAAAGTGCTCAACGTGCTCAGTGCAATCTATTTATCTGTTTAAAGGGTGGTGATTTTTAATTAGAGGATTAGGCTATATATATATATATATATATATATATATATATATAGGTTTAATTATGTATGAATGTCTTAGTCTAAAAGGAATGGTGATATATCTAGTTCTGAATTTAACCCTTTTGGGAATAAAGTATCATATTTAAAGATGAATTCTGCTTCTTTAAGTAATAGTTTTTTCTGTATATCTCCTCCTCTCCAATGATTTTTTACTTTATATATCCCCCAATAAGACATATCTTTTGTTTTACCTTTATGTTCGGTTTTAAAATGTTTATAGAGATATGTGTCCTCATTTCCATTTTCTATATTACAAAGATGCTCCCTTATTCGATCTCTTACAGCCCTTTTGGTTTCTCCAAAGTAAAACATATTGCAAGTGCATTTTAAAATATAGATAATGCCCTTGTGGGTGCATCTTATTAGTTCTTTTATTTGTATAATTTATTCTACAATACCTATCTGAATGGTACTTAGTTTTTTACTGTGTCCACATGCTTTGCAAGAGTAGCACGGGTAAAACCCAGCTATGTTTTGTCCATAAAGGTCATTTTGTATCAAACTTTTTGTTTTATTTTGTTTTTTCATTTCACTTGGGGCAAGTATTGATTTTAAATTAGTTACCTTCTTGAAAACAAAGTTAGGATTCTTTGATATTTTTTCTCCTAATATATCATCCTCTTTAATGAGGTGCCAATGTTTTCTGACAATTTTTTTAATTAAGTTATGGTCAATATGGTAGTCTGTTATGAATGGAACTTTTATTATATCAGTGTCTACAGTTATTTTTTCCTTATATACTAATAAAGATTCTCTATTTGTGTTTTTGGCTCTTTCTAACGCTAAAGCTATAGTTATACTATAGTCTGCAGATTGATAGTTTACTTGCTAGGGGTACTGGATATCGGTGCAGACTGATCACTGCACTGAACTTGAGAGGAGTATGTGTGACAATTTGTATTTTGACACGGTTTTATATTTATTTTTACTAGTGGTACATTCCACATCCTTTTACAATATATCATATAAAAGTTAAGCTTAAACTGTGACACACATTCTTAGTTCTGCTATTTCCCTGGGGCTGCAAATGTCCTAAAGAAGGCTTCATGTGGCTCATAGACCTCCAGCTGGCCATGCCTGGTGTAAATATTTAGAAATGCATAAATCCTATGGTAAGCTCCACCTGTAGCACTAGATGTACACCAGAGGGCACTACATGTAGAGCTAAGCATAAAATATTTGTAGTAGTGCAATAGCACATGTAAGATAGGTAGAGCTAGGTAACAACAGCAAGAAAAGTCCTAAACTGAGTACAGAAACTGCTACAAATTGCAGCAATGGTATTATAAGACATATATTTTGTATGTCTCAAAGAAAGAAAAAAATACATGTAATATATGGAAAAAAAAATCATCCACTACCTGCTCCCTGTGTCACCCTAGTGCAAAACAGATAGGGCCTTAGCTTCCCCCTGTACAAAATGTATTAACTGTGATACATATCTTATCCCCAGAATGAGGTAACCCTAACTGTGATTAAACCTTAACAGTTAGAACCCGTCACCACAATTAATAATCCATTAACAGCCAGTACCCTCTAACTGCAATAAAACCCCATCACAATTAATCACTTTATCACAATGACTCCTCTAACCCCAATTTATCCCCAACTATAATGAATGCAACACTGCAATAAACCCCTTAATTGTATTGGACCCTCTAAATGCAGATAACCCCTCAGCAATAAACCCCTACAGTTATCCCCTAACCACTAGGAGCCCCTTACTACGATGCATAAATGTATCTCCCCTTTAAACTAAAAATCCTCATCTAAACCATTCTTTAACAATAATACCCCTTCATCACAAAATAAATCTTTCTTACAAAACAACCACCTCCAGATTATTAAAAAGATGAAAAAAAACGCAATAAAAAAAAATAATTAAGCCCCACATGGTTATAATAGTAAAATTAAATTAGCATTAGATTTTTAGGTCTACTTTTATAAAAACATTACTTTAATCTAAGTTGCGTTAAAAGATCCTCTCTTCTTTAAAATTCCCCTAACATCTGCCTTCTTTATTTGTGGCTTCTTATTTATGTAAGAGTAGTTTGAGCAATAGACACAGGTTCAGTGTAAGAGTTAAACGTGCCTTTTTCTGGGCTATATTATGAGGAGAACTCTAATTATCGCTTATACACACATGCTAACTATACTCGACTTCAGATTTTTGCACGCATCGGATACCGCATGTATTACAAGATGAAAGTAAAAAGATTTTGCTCGTGCTCTAACCTTACACGTGCAAAAAGCCAAAGTTACAATATTGCGAACTAGTTAACGTATTCTCCCATAAACTTCAATGGAGCAGGAAAAGTGAAAAAAACCTAACACCCAACAAGTCGCGCAAAACTGATTGCATTTTCTTAATTGAACTAACCCGACATGAAATATTAATATTTCATATTCCAATGTTCTTCAAATAGAAGAATGTTCTATTTATTCTTAAATACATATTTCTTTCTGATGTATTTTTGGTAAAATATATATCTATACCTACTGTATATATATATATATATATATATATATATATATATATATATATAAATATATATATATATATATATATATATATATATATATATATATACTGTGTGTATATATATATATATATATATATATATAAATTATATATAGGCATAGATATATACAGATATATATATATAGGTTTATCTATTTATAAATACTTAGAACATATTCTCCTATGTGAAGAACATTGGAATGTGAAATATTTACAGTACACAGTTAAAAACTTTATTAAAAATGATTTTACATATATATCTATCTATCTATCTATCTATCTATATATCTATATATATATATATATATATATATATATATATACTCACCGGGAATGGGGAAGAAAGTGGTTTAAGTGACTTTGAACGTGGCATGGTTGTTGGTGCCAGATGGACTGGTCTGGGTATTTCAAAAACAGCTGATCTACTGGGATTTTCATGCACAATTATCTCTAGGGTTTACATAGAATGGTCCAAAAAAAGAGAAAATATCTAGTGAGCGGCAGTTGTGTGGACGACAATGCCATGTTGATGTCAGAGGTCAGAGGAGAATGAGCAGACTGGTTCGAGATGATAGAAAGGCAGCAGTAACTCAAATAACCACTTGTTACAACCAAGGTGTGCAGAATACCATCTCTGAATGCACAACACATCGAACCTTGAAGCAGATGGGCTACGCAGCAGAAGACCACAGCGAGTGCCACGCCTGTCAGCTAAGAACAGGAAACTTAGAATTCAATTCGCACTAGCTCACCAAAATTGGACAATAGAAGATTGGAAAAACATTGCCTGGTCTGATGAGTCTTGATTTCAGCTGCGACATTCAGATGAAAGGGTCAGAATTTGGCACAAACAACATGAAAGCATCAACCCATCCTGCCTTGTATCAACGGTTTAGGCTAGTGGTGGTGGTGTAATGGTGTGGTGGATATTTTCTTGGCACACTTTGGACTCCTTAGTACGAATTGAGCTTTGTTTAAATGCCACAGCCTACCTGAGTATTGTTGCTGACCATGTCCAACCTTTTATGAATGCAGTGTACCCATCTTCTGATGGCTACTTCCAGCAGAATAATGCACCATGTCACAAAGCTCAAATCATCTTAAACTGGTTTCTTGAACATGAGTAAAAGTTCATTGTACTCCAATTACCTCAACAGTCACCAGCTCTCAATCCAATAGAGCACCTTTGGGATGTGTTGAAATGGAAGATTCTCATCGTCTATGTGCAGTCGACAAATCTGCAGCAACTGTGTGATGTCAATATGGACCAAAATCTCTGAGGAATGTTTCCAATATGCCACAAAGAATTAATGCAAAAGGGGGTCCAAACAGGTACTAGCAAGGTGTACCTAATAAAGTGGCCAGTGAGTGTATATATATATATATATACAGTATCTCACAAAAGTGAGTACACCCCTCACATTTTTGTAAATATTTTATTATATCTTTTCATGTGACAACACTGAAGAAATTACACTTTGCTATAATGTAAAGTAGTGAGTGTAAAGCCTGTATAACAGTGTAAATTTGATGTCCTCTCAAAATAACTCAACACACATCCATTAATGTCTAAACCATTGGCAACAAAAGTGAGTACACCCTTAAATGGAAATGTCCAAATTGGGCCCGAAGTGTCAATATTTTTTGTGGCCACCATTATTTTCCAGCACTGCCTTAACCCTCTTGGGCATGGAGTTCACCAGAGCATCACAGGTTGCCACTGGAGTCCTCTTTAACTCCTCCATGACGACATCACAGAGCTGGTGGGTGTTAGAGACCTTGCGCTCCCCCACCTTAAATTTGAGTATGCCTCACAAATGCTCAATAGGGTTTAGGTCTGGAGACAAGCTTGGCCAGTCCATCACCTTTACCCTCGACTTCTTTAGAAAGGCAGTGGTCATCTTGGAGGTGTATTTGGGATCGTTATCATGTTGGAATACTACCTTGCGGCCCAGTCTCTGAAGGGAGGGGATCATACTCTGCTTCAGTATGTCACAGTACATGTTGGCATTCATGGTTCCCTCAATGAACTGTAGCTCCCCAGTGCCGGCAGTACTTATGCAGGCCCAGACCATGACATTCCCACCACCATGCTTGACTGTAGGCAAGACACACTTGTCTTTGTGTTCTTCACCTGGTTGCCGCCACACATGCTTGACACCATCTGAACGAAATAGGTTTAGCTTGGTCTCATCAGACCACAGGATATGGTTCCAGTAACCCATGTCCTTAGTCTACTTGCCTTCAGCAAACTGTTTGCAGGCTTTCTTGTGCATCATCTTTAGAAGAGGCTTCCTTATGGGACGACAGCCATGCAGACCATTTTGATGCAGTGTGCGGCGTATGGACTGAGCACTGACAGGCTGACCCCCCACCCATTCAACCTCTGCAGCAATGCTGGCAGCACTCATACATCTATTTCCCAAAGACAACATCTGAATATGATGCTGAGCACGTACCCTCATCTTCTTTGGTCGACCATGGCGAGGCCTGTTCTAAGTGGAACCTGTCCTGTGAAACTACTGTATGGTCTTGCCCACTGTGCTGCAGCTCAGTTTCAGCGTCTTGGCAATCTTCTTATAGCCTAGGCCATCTTTATGTAGAGCATCAATTCTTTTTTCAGATCCTCAGAGAGTTTTTTGCCATGAGGTGCCATGTTGAACTTCCAATATGAGAGAGTGTGAGAGCGATAACACCAAATTTAATACACCTGCTCCCTATTCACACCTGAGACCTTGTAACACTAACAAGTCACATGACACTGGGGAGGGAAAATGGCTAATTGGGCCCAATTTGGACATTTCTACTTAGGAGTGTACTCACTTTTGTTGCCAATGGTTCAGACATTAATGGCTGTGTATTGAGTTATTTTGAGGTGACAAAAAATGTACACTATCATACAGGCTGTACACGCACTACTTTATATTGTAGCAAAGTGTAATTTCTTCAGTGTTGTCACATGAAAAGATATAATAAAATATTTACAAAAATGTGAGAGTTGTACTCACTTTTGTGAGATACTGTATATCTATCTATCTATCTATCTATCTATATATATATTGATACATATACATATTTAGACATGTGTATGTATGTATCTCTATGTTTAAATCCTTTGCATACTTTTTTTTTTCAAAACACCTGAGACATCATATCTTTGAGCCCTTATAACTTTTTATTACAATTTTTTAATAATAATCTCTATTAGACAGTGTTATTATGAGAATAAATGTACTTTTAAATGTAATTTTTATGTTTTTTGTGCCACTTTTTATTTGAGCTTAACAGTTAACCAGAGCTCTGAAGTTGTGCAAACCCAATGCAAGTTACATTCAATTGTTCTTGAGCGAAATACGTTTACTTTCAACATCCGAGATTGTTACCACACACAAAATTTTATCTCCATTTTCCCACAACAACATTCTGAACTGCCAATAATGGATGCTGATCAAATAAATAACAAATAGGTTACAGGGTTTAGTAATGTCTGTTTTGCAATGAAATAGTGTTTTTTATGATGTGTTAATCTGAATGTTATCTGTATATGGTCATCATGGATATACTGGGCATGTTTAATCAATTATGTTTAAAGTATTATTTTTTAATTAGAATTTACTGATTAAGAAAACTTAAGTTTCTGTTTTTGGCAATATATTTATAAAAAAACAATAAGAATAATGTAGGATATTTATTCTCCATGTCTGCAACTTACCTCATCTTTAATAACATTTTATTACTTCCCACACTGATTTTCATTTTGTGTTTACTGCAGATCTCGTTAACTGTATGGGATATCATTTCACCAGAAATGTTTGTGTAATGATAAATGCAGACAGCGTATTCTGTCGGCATTTAGCAATGTTGGGCGGACATGATTCGCTACAGACATATGATAAATCTACCCCATGGAGTGCACTGCAATGCTGTAAACAGACTGAAATGCGCATAACAAAATGGTGCCAGTCCCCTTTTGCGCAATCTTGCGATGAGTATGGTAATGCTTCAAAATCTTTGGAGGTTGGACTTCAGCTCAATATTAGTTAGGTATTCTTTTATAGCTTTTAACCCTTTTATCATGAGGATAAGCTAGTTGTACCTAGCACAGCTATTTATTTATTTTTTAGTATTTTGGTTTCTGCTTATTGCCCTGGTGGCGTCTTGAGGATATATAAGTTATCTTTATTTCAGGTGGGTTGTTTTAAATCTGCTTAACCCCTTAACGACCAGCACCGTACCCTGTACGACGCTGGTCGTTATGCCCTTAAGGACCAGCGACGTACCTTGTATGTCGCTGCAGTCCTGGGCTTCTCTCTGCCGTGATCTCACTCAAAATTGCGAGATTGCAGAAATAGAGTTGCAGAGTTACCGAAGCAGAGAAGGCCGCATCGGACAGAGGTGGGACCGATCATTGGTGGGTGGGAGCGTAAGGAGGGAGATGGGTGGTCGGCATATCGATGGAGGAGGCGGGAGGAGGACGGGAATGGGCGGGACTGCTCGGCCATGCTACAAAAAAAGAAAACTCCAGCTGTGTGATTGAGGGAAAGGAGGGAGGAGGGGCAATGAGGGTGTTGATCATATGTGGGATAATTTGAAGAAAAGGGATCTGGGAGGGGGGTTTGGATATTAAGGGGGATGAGCTACACTACAGAAAAATTAGTATTATATATTTATTTATTTTTAAATTGCCTATTTTGCAGCAAACTGGCATACAGCTGCCAGTACCTAAGATGGTCGCTAATAGGTAGAGGGGGAAGGTTAGAGAGCTGTTTATTTGGATCTGGGAGGTTGGGAGGTAAGGGGGGATACTACCCTGTAGAAAATATATAATTAAAAAAAAAAGTATATAAAAAAAAAAAACTTTTTATTTTTTAACTGGCAGACTTTCTGCCAGTACTTAAGATAGGGGTGACCTTTGGGGGGTGGGGAAGGAAAGAGAGCTGTTTAAGAGAGGGGTCAGGGAGGGATCAGGGGGTGGGGTGTGTCAGGTGGGAGGCTGGTCTCTACACTAAAGCTAAAATTAACACTACAAGATATCTAATAAACCCCTTCTCTGCTAGGCATAATACAAGTGTGGTGCGCAGCAGCATTTAGCAGCCTTCTAATTAGCTAAAAGCAATCCCAGAGAAGCGTTTACAACCATTTGTGCCGTGATTGCACAAGCTGTTTGTAAATCATTTCAGTGAGAACCCTAAAATTGTAAAAAGTTAACAATTTTTTTTTATTTGATCACATTTGGAAGTGAAATGGTGGCATGAAATATACCAAAATGGGTCTAGATCAATACTTTGGGTTGTCTACTAAAAAAAATATATATAGTTTTGATAGGTTTAAAAAAAAGACTCTATTTCTGTTTAAATGTAGTGATGGCAAAAATGCTAAACATGCTCTGGTCTTTTGGGGAAGTTGTCTGAAGTGCCCGGTCCTTAAGGGGTTAAGTTAATATTCTTAAAGAGGATTGGGTTAAAACTGCCTTACATGCAAAATATCTAGTCATCAGGTGCAGCTACTATAAAGTGAGCTCAAATTATTGATTATTGATGTGATATGGTCATTGATTTGGTCACTGGTCTAAAGAGCTACTTTTTGGTGTAGCACATCAGTTTTAGTCCTGAGCACAGGGTCTATGTAGAATTATGTTTATTGAGAGAAATCTATAAAAACTTCTTTGTTATTCCATGGAGTTTATTTGTTAAACTACAGTATGTAATCTCTCAAAATACTTGCAACAATCTCTCAACATTATAAGTTTAAGTCTATAACTTTTTGTTGATACCAAAAAGAAATATAATGAAAAAGTACATCAAATGGGAAATGAGAAGGAATGTTATTTAAACATCCTGAGGCAATAAAAATGTTTTTACATGGAAAAAAAGAAAGGTTTTAACATCAAATTGAAATCAATGTGCTCTGCATCTGCCAGGCTTCCCTATCACCTGACAGTGGATAATGCTTTGTAAATGACTATTGGCAATCATAGTTTATGCATTTTGGTGTGTTTAGTTTTTTATATAGGGACAACAGTCAGATTTTGAAGCATTGTTTTTTACTGAACTTTTCTATCAATGTAGAACAATATGGAAGTAAACATATATTACTGGAAAATCACAGATACATCAGCAAGATAATAGTCAAACATTTTTTATAAGCTTTGCACCAGGAATTAAGGACCTAGGGGGGCAATCAAAATATAACGATTTGCTCCTGAAATTAGTCTTGTTTCATGTCAGCAATTAACAAATTGAGTCATTAACATATGGTACAAATACCATAGGCTATTTGGGCAAATGCTTTATTTAATAAAATGCTGGTGCATGGTGCATACACAAATACACTTTTGAAACAATTATAACTTTAGAAACATTTTTGCTAATGCATGTATATAACAAAAATTGTTCTATTCAAAACTTAAAGGGACAGTCTACTACAGATTTTTTAATGTTTAAAAAGATAGAAAATCCTGTTATCACATATTCTTCAGTTTTTTAGAACCAGTACTGTTATATTAATACGCTTTTTACCTCTGTGATTACCTTGTATCTAAGCCTCTGCAAACTGCCCCCTTAGTTCAGTTCTTTTGACAGACTTGCATTTCAGCCAATGAATGCTGGCACCCAGGTAACTCCACGTGCGTGAGCACAATGTTATCTATATGACACACATGAACTAATACCATCTAGTGGTGAAAAACTGTCAAAATGAATTCAGAAAAGAGGCCGCTTTCAAGGTCTAAGAAATTTGCATATGAACCTACTAGGTTTAGCGTTCAACTAAGAATACCAAGAGAACAAAGCAAAATTGGTGATAAAAGTATATTGGAAGGTTGTTTAAAATGACATGACCTATCTGAATCTGAAAGGTTTTTTTGGACCAGACTGTCATTTTAAATTTACAATTTGGGGTAAAAGGTCCCTTTAAGGTTACAGTAAATGTCTATTTATGTTAACCCTTTGTTCACTGTGCAAGGCAAATACTAATTAACATGCAATTCAAATCCACCCTTAACAATGATTAACCATATTAATGCCATATTTATTTTGGAATGATGGGTGTACTTCAGTCAGGACACCAACATCTACAAATGGCATATATATATATATATATATATATATATATATATATATATACAGGGAGTGCAGAATTATTAGGCAAATGAGTATTTTGACCACATCATCCTCTTTATGCATGTTGTCTTACTCCAAGCTGTATAGGCTCGAAAGCCTACTACCAATTAAGCATATTAGGTGAGGTGCATCTCTGTAATGAGAAGGGGTGTGGTCTAATGACATCAACACCCTATATCAGGTGTGCATAATTATTAGGCAACTTCCTTTCCTTTGGCAAAATGGGTCAAAAGAAGGACTTGACAGGCTCAGAAAAGTAAAAAATAGTGAGATATCTTGCAGAGGGATGCAGCAATCTTAAAATTGCAAAGCTTCTGAAGCGTGATCATCGAACAATCAAGCGTTTCATTCAAAATAGTCAACAGGGTCGCAAGAAGCGTGTGGAAAAACCAAGGCGCAAAATAACTGCCCATGAACTGAGAAAAGTCAAGCGTGCAGCTGCCAAGATGCCACTTGCCACCAGTTTGGCCATATTTCAGAGCTGCAACATCACTGGAGTGCCCAAAAGCACAAGGTGTGCAATACTCAGAGACATGGCCAAGGTAAGAAAGGCTGAAAGACGACCACCACTGAACAAGACACACAAGCTGAAACGTCAAGACTGGGCCAAGAAATATCTCAAGACTGATTTTTCTAAGGTTTTATGGACTGATGAAATGAGAGTGAGTCTTGATGGGCCAGATGGATGGGCCCGTGGCTGGATTGGTAAAGGGCAGAGAGCTCCAGTCCGACTCAGACGCCAGCAAGGTGGAGTACTGGTTTGGGCTGGTATCATCAAAGATGAGCTTGTGGGGCCTTTTCGGGTTGAGGATGGGGTCAAGCTCAACTCCCAGTCCTACTGCCAGTTTCTGGAAGGCACCTTCTTCAAGCAGTGGTACAGGAAGAAGTCTGCATCCTTCAAGAAAAACATGATTTTCATGCAGGACAATGCTCCATCACACGCGTCCAAGTACTCCACAGCGTGGCTGGCAAGAAAGGGTATAAAAGAAGAAAATCTAATGACATGGTCTCCTTGTTCACCTGATCTGAACCCCATTGAGAACCTGTGGTCCATCATCAAATGTGAGATTTACAAGGAGGGAAAACAGTACACCTCTCTGAACAGTGTCTGGGAGGCTGTGGTTGCTGCTGCATGCAATGTTGATGGTGAACAGATCAAAACACTGACAGAATCCATGGATGGCAGGCTTTCTTGCAAAGAAAGGTGGCTATATTGGTCACTGATTTGTTTTTGTTTTGTTTTTGAATGTCAGAAATGTATATTTGTGAATGTTGAGATGTTATATTGGTTTCACTGGTAAAAATAAATAATTGAAATCGGTATATATTTGTTTTTTGTTAAGTTGCCTAATAATTATGCACAGTAATAGTCACCTGCACACACAGATATCCCCCTAAAATAGCTATAACTAAAAACAAACTAAAAACTACTTCCAAAACTATTCAGCTTTGATATTAATGAGTTTTTTGGGTTCATTGAGAACATGGTTGTTGTTAAATAATAAAATTAATCCTCAAAAATACAACTTGCCTAATAATTCTGCACTCCCTGTATATATATATATATATATATATATATATATATATATATATATATATTATATATATATATATATATATATATATATATATATATATATATATATATATATATATATATATATATATATATAATTTAAACTCACATTTGCACTGATTTTTTTTTTTTGTCACTAACATTACAGGTGTCTTCATAACGGAGTTTTAAAATGGGATCCCGTAATGTAGAATTTCGTAGGAACCCATTTCAATCTATTTCCATCCACACCACTGCTAAACCATATGATTAGTATATGTTTTCATGATGGGAAGACTGAGGATTATGATATCTTCATATAATCTTCTCCGCCCACCCCCACCTCTTAATACAACTCTCTCAGCTCAAGATTTTGCCAGCCACTTCAATAACAAAATCGACTCCATCAGAAATGAAATCAGCTCTCAACATATACTACCAATTTCCCACCCCCTCAAAAGCTTGCAATCATCCAAAACCCAAATACCCATAAATTTAGTTATTTTGCACCTGTTAATGAGGTTTCTGCTCTTATACTGTCCTCCCATCTCCCTACCTATCCCCTCGACCCCATCCCCTCACAGCTACTCCCCTCCCTCTCTTCTACCCTTACCCCTATACTCACACACATTTTCAACCTCTCCCTCAGCACTGGTATATTTCCCTCATCTCTAAAACATGCACTGGTCACACCTATTCTCAAAAAACCTTCCCTCGATCCAACCTCTCCATCCAACTACCGTCCTATTTCCCTTCTCCCTCTTGCCTCAAAGCTCCTTGAAAAGCTAGTATATGCACACCTATCCCATTTCCTCACACTAAACTCTCTTCTTGACCCACTGCAATCTGGATTTCTTCCCCTTTACGCCACAGAGACAGCAATTGTCAAGGTTACCAACAACCTACTTACAGCAAAATCCAAAGGCCACTCATCTCTGCTTATCTGCAGCCTTTGACACTGTTGACCACCCTCTTTTGCTCCAAACCCTGCAATCCTTCGGCATCTGCGACACAGCTCTCTTGTGGGTCTCTTTCTATCTATCTATCTAACCGTACCTTTAGTGTAGCCTTCTCCGGAGCATCCTTTACCCCATTACCACTTTCTGTTGGGGTACCTCAAGGCTCTGTCCTTGGTCCCCTTCTCTTTTCAATCTACACGTCATCATTAGGTTCCTTATAAATGTCCCACGGGTTTCAATATCAGTTGTATGCCAATGACACTCAAATCTACCTCTCTGCATCAGACCTACCTCCTTCCTTACTAACCTGTGTCACTAACTGTCTTTCTCATATCTCATCTTAGATGTCCTCTCACTACCTTAAAGGGACACTGAACCCAATTTTTTTCTTTCATGATTCAGATAGAGCATGCAATTTTAAGCAACTTTTTAATTTACTCCTATTGTCAATTTTTCTTCGTTCTCTTGCTATCTTTATTTGAAAAAGAAGGAATTTAAGCTAAGGAGCCAGCAATTTTTGGTTTCAGACCATGGAAAGCACTTGTTTATTGGTGCTGTCCAATTAGCAAGGACAGCCCAGTTTTTTCACCAAAAATGGGCCGGTATCTAAATTTACATTCTTGCTTTTCAAATAAACATACCAAGAGAATGAAGAAAATTTGATAATAGGAGTAAATTAGAAAGTTGTTTAAAATTGCATGCTCTATCTGAATCACAAAATAAAAAATTTGGGTTCAATGTCCCTTTAAGCTAAATCTCTCCAAAACTGAACTCCTTATTTTTCCCCCTTCTTCCAAAATCTCCACCCCCTAATTTTCTATAAAAATCATTACCCCTACCCCGCGTGCCCGATGTCTTGGGGTCACACTTGACTCAGACTTTTCCTTCACTCCTCACATTCAGTCCTTGGCTAAAGCCTGCCGCTTAAACCTTAAAAACTCCCTCCCGTCCCCTTCGCTATGCTCATGATCTCATACTCTCCTCCTCTCTTGTTACTTCCTCACATTCCCATTTACAGGACTTCTCCAGACTGGCCCCCATCTTGTGGAACTCCCTGCCTCGCTCCACAAGACTCTCCCCTAGCTTTAACAGCTTCAAACGCTCCCTAAAAACTCTACTATTCAGGGATGCATACAACCAACACTAACCTTTCCTATCTCCATTGGTTTCTCCTTGAACCCTTTAGAATGTAAGCTTATAAGCCCAGCAGTTTGCAGATCACCTTCATAAGAGCTGACTACAACAGTGCAACTCTCGACAGGGCACTCTACCCATTTGATTCCTATAAATGTTATCCTGTATACCAAATATAAATAAAAAGAGAGAAACGCTCAACCTGGGAATGAACAATAGCATAATAGCGTGTTCTATGGCTAGTTACCACCCAAGAAGCAGCCTCTTTTTGCTCAACATGTGCCTTTCACAGAGAAGAACTTTCCTGAAGCATATCCATCTGATACTGACTTCACAGTACAGTCCAGTCCTGAAATACTAGGCAATCCCT
The DNA here is from genome assembly GCF_027579735.1 of Bombina bombina. Classification (NCBI taxonomy): domain Eukaryota; kingdom Metazoa; phylum Chordata; class Amphibia; order Anura; family Bombinatoridae; genus Bombina; species Bombina bombina. The sequence goes on from NC_069504.1 coordinate 828,681,887, forward strand.
CTCTGAACGAGAGAAACAGCAAAACACCAGACATACGTTTCAGCCTATTGTGGGCCTCGTCAGTGAGGTGCAGCCATATCCCTCTAGGCACACTGAGCAACGGGTCCCCGTCTGCATTCCCGCATCACACTTCAGGAGACTTCCCTAAGTGTCGTAATTTGCATAAATAAAAAGATAGAAGAGCTCAACCTGGGAATGAACAATAGCATAATAGCTTGTTCTATGGCTAGTTACCACCCAAGAAGCAGCCTCTTTTTGCTCAACATGTGCCTTTCACAGAGAAGAACTTTCCTGAAGCATATCAGTCTGATCCTGACTTCACAGTACAGGCCAGCCCCGAAATACCAGGCAATCCCTCTCTGAACGAGAGAAACAGCAAAACCCCAGACGTACATTTCAGCCTATTGTGGGCCTCATCAGTGAGGTGCAGCCATATCCCTCTAGGCACACTGAGCAACGGGTCCATGTCTGGATTCCGCATCACACTTAAGGAAACTTCCCCAAGTGTCATAATTTGCATAAATAAAAAGAGAGCAGCGTTCAACCTGGGAACGAACAATAGCATAATAGCTTGTTCTATGGCTATTTACCACCCAAGAAGCAGCCTCTTTTTTGCTCAACATGTGTCTTTCACAGAGAAGAACTTTCCTGAATCATATCAGTCTGATCCTGACTTCACACTACAGTCCAGCCCTGAAATACCAGGCAATCCCTCTCTGGGGCCTATTGTGGGCCTCGTCAGTGAGATGCAGCCATATCCCTCTCTAGGCACACTGAGCAACAGGTCCACGTCTGGATTCCTGCATCACAGTTAGGGAGACTTCTCCCTGTGTCATAATTTTCATAAATAAAAAGAGAGAAGCGCTCAACCTGGGAACCTGTATACCAACTATGTTTATAGCGCTGCAGAATCTGTTGGCACTCTACAAATACCTGTTAATAATAATAATAATAATGATTATACTGGATTTTAACATAATTTAAATTGAATAGCGTTAACCCACAGCATAGGTTTAAACTTTGAGAAGGACTCCACCATTTGATCTGTGGGTTAGCTCACCCTCAATTAGCGCCCCTTTGTGTTAGTGCTCAAGCAATAGTCACAACCTTAGTTTTTCAGCAAACCCCAAAGAAGCCTCTTATGTGAGAGATTTAGTGTACCCACCCTACCCAACGTTCAGATGTTACTGCACCCTAGGCTCTTGATTGAGCACTAACATTTTACTCTTAATTTGTAACCTGATAGTAAACATGTAAGCGATATTGATAGTGCTTGAACGATGTTAGATTTAACATTTTACGCTCCACTTGTAATCTAGACATAAATTGTTATATTTTCTGCACATTTAAACATTTATGTGCAAAATTTGTTTACATGTAAAAAAAAATGTATTTTTTACTTTTGTTTAAATGTTACCGAGCATGTTTAAATAATTTATCTATAGAAAATAGTTGTGTTTCTTTCAAATAGAATTTAGTGTGCACGAAAAAAAAACAAAAAACTAGAATGTAAAAAAACAAACAAAACAAAAAACCCATCAATAGCTATAATTGAATTTAACATGAGCATGTGCAGCAGCTTTACTATTGGAAACAAATACTCAAAAATCCAGGAGATGCTAATCTACATTTTAAGTGATTTAAAGGGACATTAAACCCATTTTTTTTCTTTCATAATTCAGATAGAGAATACCATTTTAAACAACTTTATAATTTACTTCTATTATCTAATTTGCTTCATTCTCTTAATATTCTTTCCTGAAAAGCATATCTAGATAGGCTCAGTTGCTTCTGATTGGTGGCTGCACATAGATGCCTCATGTGATTGGCTCACCAATGTGCATTGCTTTTTCTTTAACAAAGGATATCTAAAGATTGCAGCAAATTAGATAATAGAAGTAAATTGGAAAGTTGTTTAAAATTGTATTCTCTATCTGAATCATGAAAGGAAAATTTGGGGTTTCATGGCCCTTTAAGCTGGTGAAATAAAAAAGAGGAAAGAGAAAATTGGCTTTGCATACAGTGAGATATCACTATCATTCTGTGTAAGGCAAATTATTTGGCGAGTTGACATGTTGCAAAGGCACTTAAAAACCAAACAATAACTGAGTTTTGAATAAGATGGGGTAGCTGTGAACTTGAAAAACCTGAAATAATTTATTTGCAAAGCTACTCAATAATGTATTGGAACAGTTGAGCATAATCCTTTAGAAAACCTATCGAATGATTTAGCTACAAAATCCCTCAGACTTTAATGGCATAATGTCTAAAGGATTTTAATTGACCCCAATATCACCAAAAGGTCTTTGATAAATAGAATACATATCATAGAAAGGATAACCCCCAGCCAATTAACTCCTGAAATATGATATTGTGCTTAAAGGACCATTGAATACAGCAGATTTGCATAATCAACAAATGAATGATAACAACACAATGCAAAAGCACTTAGGCCAAGATAATTAAAAGTGCTACGAGGCAGCAAAAAATTAAAAGGGACCCAGCGCTATGTTGAGTGAATCTGTCCAAATATTCCAAGTTCCTGAAAAAGCGGCATGGCAAGAGACACTTACTATACATGCCATTGGTCGGCGATGCTGGCTATAGACAACACCCAGCATCGCCGACCATATTGGTGAGGTATAGTAAAGGGATCCTGTGCCTAACCACTTATCCTAATACCCCGAAACCCAAGTACCCCATGATCGCAAACTAACACTACAATAATAAAGATCTAACCACCACATACCCACTGCAAGTCGCTACCTATTAATCCTTATACCGCCACATACCCACTGCAAGTAGCTATTAACCCCTATGTCACTACATACCAAAACACAAGTAACTAACTATTAACCCCTATGCTGCCACATACCCACTGCAAGTATCTATTAACCCCTAAGCCACCACATACCCACCGCAAGTATATATCTCTTAACCTTTATGCCGCCACATACCCAAAGCAAGTATCTATTAACCCCTATTCCATCACATACCCACCACAAGTATCTATCTATTAACTCCTAAGCTGCCCCATACCCACCAAAAGAATTTATCAACCCCTATGCCGCCACATACCAAAAACGCAAGCTAACCTGACACCTAATCCCCCTCTAAACTAAATCCCCTAAATTACAATAAAAATCTAAGTAAAAAAAAAAATTAAACCTAAACCGCCACAATCCTAAATGCAATGTAACCTAACTTTGAGTGTTTTTCTTTTGTTTGGTTTTTTTAATTAGTCTTATTGCTTCCATATCTATTTCTTATTTTAATTTATTATATGTGCCAACAAAAAAGTAAATACATATGTTACAATTGACAAAGAAGACAGATAAGATTAAGCAACTGTAAAGTCTCTTTCAAAATAAACAGGAAAGCTCACTCTTGGACCTCAAGGCTCATTTAAACATAGAAAGGGAAGGACAAATCATTGGAATAATAAGATAGGACACATAAAAAAATTAACCCTGTGACACAGAGGCCTAGATTTAGAGTTTGGCGGTAGCCGTGAAAACCAGCGTTAGAGGCTCCTAACGCTGGTTTTAGGCTACCGCCGGTATTTGGAGTCAGTCAGGAAAGGGTCTAACGCTCACTTTTCAGCCACGACTTTTCCATACCGCAGATCCCCTTACGTCAATTGCGTATCCTATCTTTTCAATGGGATCTTTCTAACTCCGGTATTTAGAGTCGTGGCTGAAGTGAGCGTTAGAAATCTAATGACAAAACTCCAGCCGCAGAAAAAAAGTCAGTAGTTAAGAGCTTTCTGGGCTTACGCCGGTTCATAAAGCTCTTAACTACTGTACTCTAAAGTACACTAACACCCATAAACTACCTATGTACCCCTAAACCGAGGTCCCCCCCACATAGCCAGCACTCGATTAATTTTTTTTAACCCCTAATCTGCTGCCCCTAACACCGCCGACCCCTATATTATATTTATTAACCCCTATGCTGCCCCCCACAACGTCGTCGCCAGCTACCTACAATAATTAACCCCTAATCTGCTGACCGCAAAGCGCCGCCACCTACATTATAGCTATGTACCCCTAATCTGCTGCCCCTAACACCGCCGACCCCTATATTATATTTATTAACCCCTAATCTGCCCCCTCAACGTCGCCTCCACCTGCCTACATTTATTAACCCCTAATCTGCCGAGCGGATCTCACCGCTACTATAATAAAGTTATTAACCCCTAATCCGCCTCACTCCCGCCTCAATAACCCTATAATAAATAGTATTAACCCCTAATCTGCCCTCCCTAACATCGCCGACACCTATCTTCAATTATTAACCCCTAATCTGCCGACCTAATCTCGCCGCTACTGTAATAAATGGATTAACCCCTAAAGCTAAGTCTAACCCTAACACTAACACCCCCCTAAGTTAAATATAATTTAAATCAAACAAAATAAATTAACTCTTATTAAATAAATTATTCCTATTTAAAGCTAAATACTTATCTGTAAAATAAACCCTAATATATCTACAATATAAATTATAATTATATTATAGCTATTTTAGGATTTATATTTATTTTACAGGCAACGTTGTATTTATTTTAACCAGGTACAATAGCTATTAAATAGTTAAGAACTATTTAATAGCTAAAATAGTTAAAATAATTACAAAATTACCTGTAAAATAAATCCTAACCTAAGTTACAATTAAACCTAACACTACACTATCAATAAATAAATTAAATAAAATACCTACAATTACCTACAATTAAACCTAACACTACACTATCAATAAATAAATTAAATAAAATACCTACAATTATCTACAATTAAACCTAACACTACACTATCAATAAATAAATTAAATACAATTCCTGCAAATAAATACAATTAAATAAACTAACTAAAGTACAAAAAATAAAAAAGAACTAAGTTACAAAAAATAAAAAAATATTTACAAACATTAGAAAAAAATTACAACAATTTTAAACTAATTACACCTACTCTAAGCCCCCTAATAAAATAACAAAGACCCCCAAAATAAAAAAATGCCCTACCCTATTCTAAATTACAAAAGTTCAAAGCTCTTTTACCTTACCAGCCCTGAACAGGGCCCTTTGCGGGGCATGCCCCAAAGAATTCAGCTCTTTTGCCTATAAAAAAAAACATACAATACCCCCCCCCACATTACAACCCACCACCCACATACCCCTAATCTAACCCAAACCCCCCTTAAATAAACCTAACACTAAGCCCCTGAAGATCTTCCTACCTTGTCTTCACCATGCCAGGTATCACCGATCGTTCCAGGCTCTGAAATCTTCATCCAAGCCCAAGCGGGGGCTAGACATCCATCATCCGACGGCTGAAGAAGTCCAGAAGAGGGTCCAAAGTCTTCATCCTATCCGGGAAGAAGAGTAGATCCGGACCGGCAACCATCTTCTTCCAAGCGGCATCTTCTATCTTCATCCGATGAGGACCGGCTCCATCTTGAAGACCTCCATCGCGGATCCATCCTTCTTCTCCGACGACTTCCCGACAAATGACGGTTCCTTTAAGGGACGTCATCCAAGATGGCGTCCCTCGAATTCTGATTGGCTGATAGGATTCTATCAGCCAATCGGAATTAAGGTAGGAAAATTCTGATTGGCTGATGGAATCAGCCAATCAGAATCAAGTTCAATCCGATTGGCTGATTCAATCAGCCAATCAGATTGAGCTCGCATTCTATTGGCTGTTCCGATATTTAATTTAGGGGGGTGTTAGGGATAGACTTAGCTTTAGGGGTTAATACATTTATTAGAATAGCGGTGAGCTCCAGTCGGCAGATTAGGGGTTAATGTTTGAAGTTAGGTGTCGGCGATGTTAGGGAGGGCAGATTAGGGGTTAATACTATTTATTATAGGGTTATTGAGGCGGGAGTGAAGCGGATTAGGTTAATACATTTATTATAGTAGCGCTCAGGTCCGGTCGGTAGATTAGGGGTTAATAAGTGTAGTTAGGTGGAGGCGACGTTGGGGGCGGCAGATTAGGGGTTAATAAATATAATATAGGGGTCGGCGATGTTAGGGCAGCAGATTAGGGGTACATAGGGATAATGTAGGTGGCGGGGGTGTACGGAGCGGCAGATTAGGGGTTAAAAATAATATGCAGGGGTCAGCAATAGCAGGGGCGGCAGATTAGGGGTTAATAAGTGTAAGGTTAGGGGTGTTTAGACTCGGGGTACATGTTAGAGTGTTAGGTGCAGACGTAGGAAGTGTTTCCCCATAGGAAACAATGGGCTGCGTTAGGAGCTGAACGCAGCTTTTTTGCAGGTGGTTTTTTTTCAGCTCAAACAGCCCCATTGTTTCCTATGGGGATATAGTGCACGAGCACGTTTTTTAAGCTGGCCGCGTCCGTAAGCAACTCTGGTATAGAGAGTTGCAGTGGCGATAAATTATGCTCTACGCTCCCTTTTTGGAGCCTAACGCAGCCATTCTGTGAACTCTCAATACCAGAGGTATTTAAAAGGTGCGGCCAGAAAAAAGCCAGCGTTAGCTACACGGGTCTTTACCGACAAAACTCTAAATCTAGGCCAGAGGATGCAATCACTTTGGACATCTCAAACAAGAATTGCTTAAAGCTTATGGATACTGAAAGAAGCAAAGCAAGTTGCTGAAAATGATAAAGATATATGTTAGAGAAATCCAGACAAATAATTTTGAACCCCTATAGATCTTGCATCCTTGGAGTTCACACTTACGTATTATTTTAGGGTTTCTTAGAGTCATATTGTGCAAATCAATGTCTGTATTTGAGATATAAGAACTAAATAATTGAAATACCAAAATATAGTCAGTTATATTACAAAGATTCAATTCAGTTGATCTCATGAACTATGTAAGACAACAGTGCTTTATTTGTTTTTAATATTTTTTTATTGGGGTTTAAGAAGTTACAAAACATTCAGTTTGCTCATTTAGCATACAGCGCTCACATGTCAAGAAGATGATATGACAAGTTCAGATATATGACTACATCAATGTACATGAACAACATTAAGTTTTTACAAACACATTAATCTGTCACAGTACAAAATTAACCACATTATAAAATATTTAAAGAGCAAACCTATGAACACCCCTCTTTTTCACCCTCATTAACAACCGGGGCCACTTTTGGACCCCAAGTATCATAGCTCTCTAAACTGAGGGCTTGGGTGTTTTTTATTTTATGGGGCATGTAATTAAGTGTAATTTAGTGTAAAGTATAATGGTGTTTTTTATTTTGGAAACTGTAGTTTATTTTTTTATTTTTTTAAAAACTTTTTTCTTTTTTTAACAGCTTTTTTTTTTTTGTAATTTAGAGAGTTAGTTTAGAGGGTGGGTTAGTTTTACTGGGGGGTTAGGTGTTAGTGTAGTTATAGTTTGTGTTGGGAGGTGGCACTTTAGGCCTTAATCCCCTAACCACCCCCATAACTGTACGGGGGTTGATTAGATTAGGGCAGTTTAGGGGTTAATATTGCATTTATCTACAATATTTATAATATTATGCATTCTTATGTAAGAGGCATATTCTTTTAACTATTGTATATAAATTAATATGTATGCATTTTTTCTTGTGTTTTTTATTTTAAACATAAATATATATTTTAAAATGTATATTCATGTTACAAAAGGCATTAGTGTTACAATTGTTTTATCACATAACAGGCATGCCGTTATGAAATACTATAATTATAATGCAACTGTCTTTTATAACATAAATATATATTTTAAAAATAATAAATGCATCAAGCAAGAATATCTACATTTTGATTTATATATACAATACTTAAACTAATATGCTTTATACATGTCCATCTATTTTATTTGAAATTTTGTAGATATAATGTAGTCAGGCTTTGCACTGATATTCAATATTTAAAATGGTATGCATATATATTGCATATTGTTTTAAATATTGCATATACATTTAATTGTATTTATGTTAGCTTGTTGCGTTTATTAGTGATAACACAGATATACTGTAAATGTTAATATATATTTATGTTAAAGTAGCCATTAGCATTAAAATATATTGTTACATAACAGGCATGCAGTTATGTAGAACTATAATGTCAATTATACTGTCTTTAATTAGAAATAATAAACACAATAAGCAACATTTATTAAATCTTAAATTATATGCAAATATTTAAACATTGTGCATTCTACATAACAATGTAGCATTGTAAATATTGAATATTTATGTGTAGGTCCTTAGCTTCTACAGTTAGTTTTAGGTTATGACATTTTAGGGGTCAATGTTTAAATGAAATGCATAGTCATTTACAATGCATATTGTTTAAAGTATTGTATATATCTATAGAGTGAAAGATATACAGTATCCTTATGTTTGAAATAATAGCAAACAACATTTTAAGATATCTACAATACTTTATATAATCTACATTGTACATGACAATGCATATTTAGCGAAAGAGATGAAGTAAACGCTGGAGGGCCGGTAAAACCTTGCCAGCCTAGCCAGGCTACTGGAACTCAGTGAAGGACTGGAATTTAGCCCCGGTCTGCCACTTCTTAAAAGCGGTGCCAATCAAGTAGGTTGTAGTGGGATCAAGTAACCCTTTTAGTATGTCTTTGTCAATTTGTTGAGGCACCTAGGGATACCACTTGTTTGGGGGTGATACTTTCTGGGAGAAATGGGGGACACTTTAAATCCGGTCCCCCATTCCTCCCAGAAGGTAGCACCCCCAAAAAAGTAGAATCCCTAGGTGCCTCATCAAATTGCAAATAACATACTAAAAGGGCAAGGTTGTTGGCCGCCGGCTTTTTATTGCATCTCTGTAACACAATATTTAAATATTGATTATAATTTTAGTGACAGTAGGCAATCAGCTGGGCCCTCCAGGGGATTGTAGTTTAGACATTATGGGCTCCATGTACTAAGCTGTCAATTCATCCGTCATTTTAGATGCGGCTAAACTCGCCGTTACTCGCCGCGGGCGAAATGGTGTCCGCTGTAGCTATGTACTAATAATCCCACAATAAATAGACACGTCTAGCCCGCCGCGAGCAGTGGCGGAATATTGATAAATTTGACGCCTCGCTCGCCGCGACTAAGCTGATGTACTTAACTTTCAGTTGAATTGTCTGGCCAATTGTTAACACGTGACATGTAAGGTGTCATGAACGTCATAGTAGTCGCGGGAATAGAATTTTGCTCCTATAAATGTACAACTTTTCTAAACAACTTTATTATTGTTCCAAAATTTTTGGAGAGTAATTACAGAGCGCTCGTTTTTGTGATCTTTATTTACAATTTCGATATGGCTTCATCTGGATCTGAAACCGCTTCAAAATCCAAGAATCCTCACTTTTCTCATCAGCAAAACGTCGTTTTGATTGACATGATTATTGACTCTTATGATTATTTGTTTGGATGTCGTGTCAAACAGACAAATTTTTCTAGGAGGAAGCAGATCTGGCAAAGGATCAGCGACGCTGTTAGTGCCCAGGGTCCAGGAAAAAAGGATGTCGATCAGCTGAAGAAGCGTTACAACGACATTAAACGCTTCGCCAAAGCTAAATTGGCCAGAGAAAAAAATTCGGCACGTGCTACCGGAGGTGGACCAGCATATGTGGCCGACCTCAATGACTATGAGCAGAAGCTTGTTCAGCGTCTGGGACCAGAGATCATCACTGGCATAACGGATGATTGTGACAGTGATTTAAGAGGTAAATGTACAAAATAGTTGACGTAAATGTTTTTTTTTTAAATTATGATAGGTCATTGTCTCCAATATATATTTCTTTAAAATAACATTATCTGACTTCTTACGCTTCAGTATCCGAATCTATATAGGCCATTTAGGCCCCAAATACTGTAATCATTTATGTCGCATATATGTATAAGGGATTGTACAAGCCATTTAGGCCCCAAATACTGTAATCATTTATGTTGCATATATGTATATGGGATTGTACAAGCCATTTAGGCCCCAAATACTGTAATCATTTGTGTCGCATATATGTATAAGGGATTGTACAATAATAGGGTTGTTATACTGCCTTTTTTTTAAAGGTCTAACGGAACTAAAGATTTGTTGATTATTAATATAGTGATCCCTAAAGATAACACCCATGTGTTTATTTTCAAACCAGTATTGCATAGAAACCTTAAAGAGATAATGACAATAGAAATAATGTAATTGGAAACTATTAAAATAATATTGTTGTATGTCCGACATTAATCATGAGACTAACCCCAGATCACATGCCTTCTTACATTTCTGATCTATTGACTTCCATGTTGCGTTATTTGACTATACAATATTATTTTTAACATCTTTCAAAATTGTTCTCCGCTTTATAAACATATACTTTTTTCAGATATAGCTATGCACATAGTTGACGCAGTCACATGAACCATCTATGTGCATCAACCAATGATCATTTACTGTGCCTGTATAGATTTGCTTTTCATCAAAGTATAAAAATCCAATGAAGGCAAAAACATAATACAATTAAATATTTTTTAAAAAGCATTTTCTTATGCAATTTGTAAAGGAAATTAAATTTGTTCATGTCCCTTTAAAGGGCCACTAAACCCAAAATCTTTTTTTAATGATTCAGATAGAGAATTGAAATTTAAACAACATTACAAATTACTTCCATTATTTCTTTGGCTTCATTTTCTAGATATTCTTAGTTGAAGAAAAATAAATACACATGTTGAGCCAATCACACGAGGCTTCTTTGTTCAGCAATCAAATGCTTTTCAACAAAGAATATCAAGAGAATAAAACAAATTAGCTGATATAAGTAAATTATAAAGATGTTTATAACTGCATTCTCTTTCAAAATCATAAAAAAAGGTGGTTGGCATGTCCCTTTAATGATTGAGCCTGCATTCACTGCTGTAATTATTATTATTAAAACTTTTAGCTTTCAGTTTCAACTAGAAATAAAAATAAACCTAACGTATTTTTTTTTTTTTTAAAGCGACGCCAACAACACAAGCAGAGCCTGTGAGGAGTAACGAAGTGCCCACTTGTTCTACTTCATCTTCTGCGGTTTACAGACCACCCAGTTCAGCTGTTTCCAGACCTTCGGCCAGTTTTACACATGGACAATTAATACGCTCCACATCTAATGTTACACACACAACTTCCTCGGCGGACACACTTCCTGATCTAAGGACCAGCACTCCAGAAACTGGTGTTGGTAGAGCAACTGGTAAGTACTTTACAAATGAATAATTTCAATGTTGTGTGTTTTATCTCTTTTGTGACAATACAAAGATATCCCAGCGCCCACTAAAACCTTATTGGCCCAGGAAGGTGATACCTAGTTATCACCTAGAAGCAATGATACGTGAGAAGGTTATTCCTAGGCACCAAACTGTGAGGCTAAGGTTTGCAGAATATTTATTACAACTCAAAGTACAAAGTATAAAAGGCAAAATTAAAATACAATACTAAAAATAGAATTTAAAATACAATATAAAAAGGCATGGATCCACGCTAGTAACAATGAGGATAAGATTGTGAAATATATATATGTACTATAACAATATACCCAGGACAATTCTGGAAAGACAGCAATAACACAGATGTGCTGCAAAGTGACTTGGTGCAATACTCCAATGTGCTAAAAATGGGGTAGTAACAACCAATAAAAATCAAAAAAATGTGTCCAGTGTGTAAAAAAATGTGTTCCAAAAATAAAAGTCAGTGCAAAAAATACTAGTCAATGCAAGAATAAAAGTTCACAACCTAGGTCCAAAATGAATCCGCTGGGGTACTCCTATAGGTGTGTATCCAAAAAATGTTAGTGTGTTAGCAAGTGTTTGCTATTGATGTCCAGTAAAAAACAAAAACAAAATAAGAATTGTTGGTGATGGTGTTGTCAGCCTGAGTAGGCAGATATGGTGAAGAAAAGTGCACAATAAAAAAGGGGCACAATAAAAACAATTCCAAAGGCAAAAAGTAAGGAAACAAAAACCTGTGAAGAGAAAGATAAAATGCAATGTGTAGAAAAATCACAATATGTTCCTCCAATTAAAATAAGGCTTACCAGTGTTGTCTACGCGTTTCGGCCTTCTCTGGGCCTTTATCAAGACTCGACAACACCATCACCAACAATTCTTATTTTGTTTTTGTTTTTTACTGGACATCAATAGCAAACACTTGCTAACACACTAACATTTTTTGGATACACACCTATAGGAGTACCCCAGCGGATTCATTTTGGACCTAGGTTGTGAACTTTTATTCTTGCATTGACTAGTATTTTTTGCACTGACTTTTATTTTTGGAACACATTTTTTTACACACTGGACACATTTTTTTTTATTTTTATTGGTTGTTACTACCCCATTTTTAGCACATTGGAGTATTGCACCAAGTCACTTTGCAGCACATCTGTGTTATTGCTGTCTTTCCAGAATTGTCCTGGGTATATTGTTATAGTACATATATATATTTCACAATCTTATCCTCATTGTTACTAGCGTGGATCCATGCCTTTTTATATTGTATTTTAAATTCTATTTTTAGTATTGTATTTTAATTTTGCCTTTTATACTTTGTACTTTGAGTTGTAATAAATATTCTGCAAACCTTAGCCTCACAGTTTGGCACCTAGGAATAACCTTCTCATGTTTTATCTCTTTTATCTCTCAATTTTTTTTTTTTTTTTTTTAAATGTCAAATGTCATTATTGACATATTCTAGTTCGAGATCTTTTACAGATGGAATGTAATTTGAAGGACAAATAGCAATGATCATAGATTTTCATGAAAGGGACACTGTACAATTTTTTTTTAAATGAGGATTCGTGTAGAGCATGCATGCAATTTTAAGCAACTTTCTAATGGTTTTAAAATTTATCATTATTTTCTTTTTGAGAATTGATCATAGTATTACATAAGAAAGTTGATTGAAAATCCATGCTATATATCTTATTCTCAAAAATATTAGTTTTACTTCAGTGTCCAGTTAATTGCAAAGTACATTTCCATTAATAATTTTCAAAATAGAAATTTCACTGAATGTAATAGCGTTTGAATATATGGTTACGTTGACTAAAAAACCTTTTTATTTTATTTATTTATTTATTTTTATGTTATTTATTTTTTTATAGGTGATTTGGGACGTCTTTTCCAGCGATTGACTGGACATTCATCTCCATTATTTGATGGTATGTATCACATATGCATATATATATAATATAACTTAAATTGGTGTATGACGGTTGTATCTGCTCTCTCCTTCTATTCTATTTCTGCAAGTGTTTTTAGAACATTTTATTTTTATTTACTAACAAATTGTTATGTCTTGATCTAGAAGAAGAAAACTCATCAAGGGAGATCACTATCAATCTCATGCCGATAGTGGAAAATCCCATTCAAGATGAACCACCAGGGGGGCATGATGGAAGTGAGACTCCAGATATTCTTGAAGATTTTGGAGATGCGCAACCAGATGAAATTTACACACCGGAAAACCTTGAGGAACCTGTTGAAACACAGGCACCACCAATTGCACTGCAAACAGGTGGTCTAAATATTGACAATACACCGGCAGAAGGACTATTGGCCGATGTTGCATTGAGGGAAATGTTGACACTTGCAAGGCAATACAGAGAGGACCACAGAGAACTTCAAAATATGATTAACACTAATATTGACCGCTGGGCTGCTCTGTCCGAAAAAAATGTTGAAATAGAAATGCAAAGGAATGAGATTGAAATGCAGAAATTACAGCTGCAAAGAGAAATGTTCCAGTGGCAGAGGCGGATGGATGAAGAGAAAAACCAGCAAATTAACAGAGCTTTAACCATCAGTGAAAGGACATTACAATCTCTGTTGGCTATTGTCAGTGAAAGGGAGGGTACAACAGACCCAAAGAGGCCACGTCTGGAGTGAACATTTAATTTATTATTTATAACACTATATTAGTCACTGTTCATTTTTTTTCATCGATATATTGTTTAATAAGTTATTTTTTGTGTTCTTTAAGTTTAAAATGTTATTATTTAATAAAGACAAATTTTTTTAAGCCCAAAAAAAAAGTTTATTTACATAAATTCAAAATAAGTTTTGATTCTTCAACACAAAAGTTTTTCTCAGTTATTAATTGTCATTCTTCTGACAATCATCATGACAAAACAAAAAATGAAATCAAATAACATATTTACGGTATAAAAAATCTACTTGCTCCATTAACATTCCCAAAGTTGCCCTAATTTTAGAAATTTTTTGTTTAACATGATCTTCAAGACAACTCTGAGTACTTTTGTCTGCAGTTTCAATAGTTGATGTTGAAGATAAATCTGTAGAAAAATAAATGCAAAGCAAATTTTAATTCTATTTTCATATACATATTCAATGTATGATAAGGTTTTTCATCACAAATATTACCTCCTGATGTGCTGTTATCTAGGTTATCTACTATATTAGCTTCTACACTTATGTCCACTCCTTTAAAGCTTTCATCTGAGCCAACTCCTATTTGAAATATACAATATGTATTAGTTAAAAATTTGATTTTCTTATATTTAAGATTACTGAGTATGAAACATACCTTTATCTACCATCATTGTTGGTAAAACTTCTATCCTTGGTTGAGTATCATCTGAAGTCAAGGATTCAAATATTGGCACACTATCAGGATTTTGAAATTCTTCCATTTCCATACTATTTTCCATGTCTTCCATGGTAATATCTATGAACGTAATTACAAAGATAAAGATAGAAAACTATTAAATAAAAAACCTAGGATATATTATTTAAAACAATAATAATAATCATTAAAAGGGACATAGAACCCAATTTCTAAGTTTCATGATTCAGATAGTGCATGCAATTTAAATAAACTTTCTATTATACTTCATTCTTTTTGTATCTTTATTTGAAAAGCAAGAATGTAAGTTTAGATGCCAGCCCATTTTTGGTGAACCAACTGTGTTGTACTTGCTAATTGGACAGAACCAATCAAAAAGTGCTGTCCATGGTGCTCAACCAAAAATTGGCTGGCTCCTTAGCTTAGATGCCTTCTTTTTCAAATAAAGATAGAAAGATAATGAGGAAAAAAATTATAATAGAAGTAAATTAGCAACTTGATTAATATTGCATGCTAAAACTTTTTAAGCCAAAACCTAAAATATATGATTTAAAATTTAAATAATAAGTCATTACCTGTCTGTGTCTTTTTATGAAAAATTTCATATGGATTTGGAGATAATTCAATATCCAATAGTGTTATTGGCAAAGGTGGAGAAAGAGCTTCACTTCTGGGTGTTTGCACCAACATTGACCTTAGGTAGCGTGGTGGGTGTGCACACTTCATTCTCCTACTTCTCATATCTATAAACATATATATAAAAAAAATTGGGAATACATTTTTTTTTTAATTATTCCAAGTAATTTTTTGTTTTCAAAACATTCAGTTCTGCATGCTTACTTTTCTAACATGTTTCAATGGTATATAGTAATATATTTATATTTTATCCTACTAACTCAGTTCTGCATGTTTCAATGGTATATACTAATATAGTTATATTTTACTCTACTAACTTTTTGTATGCTAAGTTTTCTAACCTTTTAAGTAGTTAAATTTTAATCTACTAACTCAGTTCTGCATGCTTACTTTTGTAACTTTTTGCAATTGTATATACTAATATAGTCAAAGTAACACTCAGAAAATAATATTGTCCTGGATTCGTCAATGATGACGCAGTTCAAAAATAAACCCTTTTTTTATATTATAAAAAATTATTTCATATATAATTTTGAAACTTACATGTCCTTATCAATCTTCGAATCGATTTATAGTACTTCGGTTCTCTTCTCTTCAAATCACTATATTTTCTAAGACACTGTCGTCTTGTTCTTTTAATTTTTGAAATACGATGCATTCTTCTCAGCATCTCGTATATAATTTTGTCTCTGCATTCCTGTCTCACTCCCCTCACACCACCAATCCGTTTAGGGAAATATTTATCCATGGCATAAACTAATATCACCAATTCTCCAGCAACATGGGTACAGTCTATGGCACCTAGGACATTGGGCATCCCAGCCATCCTATAGAAATTTGACTTGATAGATTGCCATTCTTCAGGGGTAGATGGCAAACAAACATATCGATGAAAAATAACCATCATAGCCCCTATTACTTTGGATAAGTGGCGTGAAAAAGCAGATTGACTCATTCCAATAATGACGCTAGAAACTGCCTGAAAGGAGCCTGTTGCAAAAAAATGCAATGCAGCTAATAGTTTCAGAAGTCCCGGAATAGCTTGTGAACGAGCAGTCATCGGCTCCAAATGATCTTCAATCTCTCGATACAGGTGTAATATCGATTCACGATCAAGCCGGAATCTTTGTATGATCTCTCGGTCAGAAAGGCTGTGCAAACCAACCCGTGGAAGGAATACACGGGGGACACGAACTCTCCTTCTTCTAACGATAGGATTAGCTACATTTCCAGTATTCTGTCTTCTAGCCCGGATTTGCATCAAACGGAGAATAAACAAAAACAGAATTCTCTCCATAGCTGCTGAAATGAACAATGTAAGTACAATGCTGATATTACTGCCTTTTATATATGTATAGACTGGCGTCTAGAGTGGCTTTCCTATTGTTTTGTACCTTGCCCACCACCTAAAAGGTGGCGAGGCAAAAATAACGAGGTGGGGGCGGAGATTGACGCGAGCGTACAAATAGATATTTTAGTACATTCGTTTTTGGCGAGTTGGTGGTCAAATGTGTCTAATTACAGTAAAAAATGGAGAGGTAGTGAGGTTTGGCGGATAAGTACGCTCGCAATTTTAAAGATGCGAGTTTTAACATAATTGACGGCTTTGTACATATCAGTTTGCGAGTTTTGACGCGAGATTTGTTGCGGGTAGCTCGCTGACTGCTTAGTACATGGAGCCCTATGTCTGTGTAGGTGGTATTAGGGTCTTAGTTGGGGTGTTCCGGGGGGGGTGTAGGTTATGCATGACTTAGATGTAGGTGGTCAGGGGGAGTTAGCTGGGCTGTGCAGGGGGAGTGTAGGTTAGCTCTGACATAGGCGTAAGCGGTCAGTGGGAGGTTGCGGGGTGGAGCCGGGGGAGTGAAGGTTTGTAGTGACGTAGTTATAGGCGTTCAGGGGGAGTTAGCGGGTGTGGTAATGGGAGTATCCTGCACTTTGCTTCAGACACATCAACACAAGATCAGTATATTAGAAGCAGCAAAGTGCAGGTTGCAAGGAGGGTAGCGTCCATGTTTTTCTCGCCAGCTATCAGCTGTCTAAACTACATCCCCTGAGCTGGTAAGTGTACGTGTAATTAAACTTAGGTCCACACAGCAATATTTGAAGTGTGCCTACACAGAAACTAATTTTAGTTTCAGTGAGTGCACTGTCTGCGCTGTGTAGGCCCACTTCAAATAGGCCCCCCCCCATCGCATCAAAATGCAGACAAGCGGCGATGAACGCAATGTGGGTGGTGATGTCACGCTCCCATTGACTTCTATGGGAGAGACATCGATGCTCGCCGGCATTGCTCTGACACTCCTTTTTTCTTTGAATGTTGATACTTTGAATATTGGGGCCTCAGTCTGAAATTAAAATAGGGAATATATTTTTTCTGACAAATTTCATAGTTATGTCTTTTTCCACTCCCAATGCATCATGTGACAGCCATCAGCAAAACACAAATGCATATATGTATATCCTGTGAATTCTTGCACATGCTCAGGAGGAGCTTTAGACTCAAAAAGTGTAAATATAAAAAAAATTGTTGCATTTTTGATAATGGAAGTACATTTGAAAGTTGTTTAAAGGGACATAATACTCATATGCTAAATCACTTGAAACTGATGCAGTATAACTGTAAAAAGCTGACAGGAAAATATTACTGGAGCATCTCTATGTAAAAAAGGAAGATATTTTACCTCACAAATTGCTCAGCTCAGCAGAGTAAGTTCTGTGTAAAAAGTTATACTCAGCTGCTCCCAGCTGCAGGTAAGAAAAAAAATATGAAGAAATGAACAGCAGCCAATCAGCATCAACAGTGCTAAGGTCATGAACTCTTTTACTGTGATCTCATGAAATTTCACTTAACTCTCATGAGATTTCATTGTAAACTTCCCTAATCTGAATAGGGAAATAACATGAGTGCACAAGGCTCATCCTTTCAGCTGTCCCAGGACAGACATACTAATATTCTGCTTAGAAATCCTTTACAATGGGATGTGGCTACTGAGGAACTTTTGAGGTAAAATATCTTTCTTTTTTACATAGAGATGTTCAGGTGATATTTTCTAGTCAGCTTTTTACAGCTATGCTGCATCACTTTCAAGTGTTTAAACATTTGGGTATTATGGCCATTTAATATTGCATGCTTTTCAGAATCATGAAAGTTTAATTTTGACTTGTGTCCCTTTAATTACTCTTCTAGGGAAGAAACCTCATTACAGCATTGTCTCAAGAGGCTATAACTGCCTAAGCTGTAAGTTGAATGATAACAGTTTCTTTTGATCACATCTTTTTTGCCAAGTCATCAGCAATAAGGTAGATTAATGTTAAACACCCAACAATATATTAATATAAAGCACCATAAAGCAGTAATGACACCCATTGCCTTTGCAACAGCTTCAATAATTCTAGGAATGCTATCATTCAAATCAGGAGCTTTGAGTAGTGGGATATTGCTCCATTCTTCAAGAAAAAAGAAATCTCCTGTTCTCTGACTAATGAAAGAGGAAATCTTCACATTCTTTGGTCCGGAACCTACCACAAGTGTTCTGTGATGTTTATATCTGGGGTTTGGAGAAGCAATGGAAGACTTTTTACTTCATGCTGGTGCTTATAACTTTTATTTCGTTAGCATGTAAGTGGATGCATTATCATCCTGGAATATGAGAACATCAAAATGGAATATAATAGATTGTAAGGTGCACCCAGTCCTGTAAAAAGTCTCATATCCCTTCTTTTTTTCTTCAACCGTGTATCAGATCTAATAATTCTTATGTACCTCTCCATACCATTGTTGATGAAACACTACAGGGCATCAAATGGTATTATGGGTTTAAGCAACAAACAAAGGCCCATATTAAAAGTCTCGAGGCAAATCTAAATATACCGTTGGTGAAACACCGCTAGCGATATGGTTTTTGTGATTCTCAGGATCCGCTCATATTACAAATTGAAAAAATATGTTTTTTCGCTAGCGGTAGCCCAATAATTGCAAACATCACTAGCAGAGTTTTGTTGTGCGCGCATGTGTTCTCCCATAGAAATCAATGGACAAAAAAAAATAAACCCTATCATAAGCATCTAGCCCAAAAAACCCTAACCCGCCATCCCCCCACTTTGCAAACTATCTAAATAAACTGTTAACCCCTAAACTGACATTCCCCCACTTTGCAAGTTATCTAAATAAATTATTAACACCTAACTTGCCATCCCCCCCACATCGCATACTATCTAAATAAACTGATATCCCCTTAAATCTCCATCCCCAAAACGCAAACTATATAAATAAATTATTAACACCTAGGTTTTTTTATTTTTTTGTAAAGGTTAGGTTTTTTTATTTTTTGTAATGTGTTTTTTTTCTGGTAAATCTTAGCTTTTTTATTTTTTTGTAATGTTAGGGTTTTTTTTAGGGTAAGCTTAGGTTTGAATTTTATTTTACAGGTAAGTTTTTATTTATTTAAAACTAGTTTGGATAGTTTTAATTTAATGTATGGGTATTTTAATTGGGGTTAATTAAGGGGGTATTGGGGTTTAGTTATTAGTTTGGGGTTAATAATTTATTTCGATTGTTTGCATTGTGGGGGGATGGCGGTTTAGGGGTTAATAATTTATAGAGATAGTTTGCGTTGTGGGGGATGGCTGTTTAGGGGTTAATAATTTATTTAGATAGTTTTCGTTGTGGGGATGGCAGCTTAGGGGTTAATAATTTAGTTAGATAGTTTGCGATGTAAGGGGTTAATAGTGTAGTTTATGGGTGTAACTGTACTTTATAATGTATTTTTGTTGTGTTTTGTGCAACTTTTTAGTTTCAGAAAACACGTCTTTAATAAAAACACCAGCCTTAATACAAAGTCTAAAATGTTAAAAAGCTCTATGGGGGATATATATCAAGCCGTCAACTGCAAATATGCTGGAATTCCGCAGCTTCATTCGACCTAGTTATCAAAGCCTACAAACCGGCAAAAGTTGAAATCTGTGACATAACATACGATCCGCCGGTCTCAATCCGACACAGATCGATGCTTACGTCATTACAGATGTTCCAAATACACATTCGGCTCTATTTGACACTTTTTAAAAGTTATCAAATAGTTAACAAGTATGCTTGCGGCTATTCCGGTCCAGCGTACCTGGTTTTCAATCCACCACCCTGAAGGCCGCGGATGCCATAGGAATCAATGGGAGTCTGAAAGCATTGAAAGCTTATGTTCGATGCTGCCAGATATCCCATTGATTTCTATGGTAGAAAACCAGTTACGTTTACACCTAACACTCTAACATAAGCCCCGAGTCTAAACACCCCTAATTTGCTGCACCGACACCGGTGCCACTAAATAAAGTTATTAACCCCTATCCCGATGCTCCCGGACCCCACCGCAACTAAATAAATGTATTAACCCCTATTCCGCCGCTTCCGGACCCCGCCGCAACTAAATAAAAGTATTAACCCCTGGCCTCCCACATCACTACCACTAACTAAACCTATTAACCCATAAACCGCCAGCCCCCCACATCTCCATAAACTAAATTAAGCTATTAACCCCTAAAACTAACAACCCGCTAACTTTACATTAAAAGTACAACATCCCTATCTTATAATAAATTAAAACTTACCTGTAGAATTAAATTAAACTATATTAAACTATAAATTAACCTACCCTAACTATTATACTAAAATTACATTAAACTACCAATTAAATTAACTATATTACATATTAAAAAACTAACCCTACTCAAATTATTTAAATCTACTATTAAAAGTTACTTAATTACGAAAAAAAAACACAAAAACAAGTTACAAAAACAAACAAACACTAAGTTACAAAACAAATAAGCACAGTATCAAAAATAAAAATGATTTACACCTGATCTAATAGCCCTATCAAAATAAAAAAGCCCCCCAAAATAAAAAAAAACCCTTAGCCTACAATAAATTACCAATGGCCCTTAAAAGGGTCTTTTTTCGGGGCATTACCCCAAAGAAATCAGCTCTTTAACCTGTAAAAAAAAAAAATACAAACACCCCCCAACAGTTAAACCCACCACCCAACCAATCCCCCCAAATAAAAACCCTATCTAAAAAACTAAACTCCCCATTGCCCTGAAAATGACATTTGTATGGGTTTTATTTTTAGAGTAGGGTCTGGGCATGTTAAAGAGCTAAATGCCCTTTTAAGGGAAATGCCCATACAAATGCCCTTTTCAGGGCAATGGGGAACTTAGGTTTTTCAGATAGGGTTTTTATTTGGGGGGTTGGTTGGTTGGGTGGTGGGTTTTACTGTTGGAGTGTGTTTGTTTTTTTACAGGTAAAAGAGATGATTTCTTTGGGGCAATGTCCCGCAAAAGGCCCTTTTAAGGGCCATTGGTAGTTTATTGTAGGCTAGGGTTTTTTTTATTTTGAAGGGGATTTTTTATTTTAATAGGGCTATTAGATTAGGTGTAATTTGTTTTTATTTTTGATACTGTGGTTTGTTTTTTTGTAACTTAGTGTTTGTTTGTTTTTGTAACTCAGTGTTTGTTTTTGTAATTTAGTAATTTTTAATAGTAGACTTAAATAATTTGAGTAGGGTTAGGATTTTTTAATATGTAATATAGTTAATTTAATTGGTAGTTTATTGTAATTTTAGTATAATAGTTGGGGTAGGTTAATTAATAGTTTAATATAGTTTAATTTAATTCTACAGGTAAGTTTTAATTTATTATAAGATAGGGATGTTGTAATTTTAATGTAAAGTTAGCGGGTTGTTAGGTTTAGGGGTTAATAGCTTAATTCAGTTTATGGCGTTGTGGGGGGCTGGCAGTTTAAGGGTTAATAGGTTTAGTTAGTGGAAGTGATGTGGGAGGCCAGGGGTTTAGGGGTTAATGCGCTTATTTAGTTGTGGTGGAGTCCGGGAGCGGCAGAATAGGGGTTAATACTTTTATTTAGTTGCGGTGGGGTCCGGGAGCGGCGGGATAGGGGTTAAACATTTTACTATAGTGGCAGCGTTTAGTGACAGGGTATAAATAAAGTTGGTAAAAAGCCGAATAGCAGCGAGATCAATGACTCTTAGTTAACAACAGTCCAATGCTCATCGCCCCGTACTTGGTACGTGGCTTTTTGCTGGCTTTTTTAAAAAAAAAATATGGAGAGAGTATTCAGGTCCACGGCCGCGATGTTAGGCGTTGACGGGATGATAGATATCCCCCTATGTGTTTCATCAGTTAATATCACCTTTCTTAAAGGGACAGTCAACACCAGAATTTTTGTTGTTTAAAATGAAAGATAATCCCTTTATTACCCATCCCCCAGTTTTGCATAACCAACACAGTTATATAAATACACTTTTTACCTCTATGATTACCTTTTATCTAAGTCTCTGCAGACTGCCCCCTTATTTAAGTTCTTTTGACAGACTTGCTTTTTAGCCAATCAGTGCTCACTCCAGGGTGACTTCACGTGCATGAGCTCAATGTTATCTATATGAAACACATGAACTAATGCCCTCTAGTGGTCAAAATGCATTCAGATTAGAGGCTGTCTTCAAGGTCTATGAAATTAGCATATGAACCTCCTAGAATTAGCTTATAACTAAAAATAACAAGAGAACAAAGCAAAATTAGTGATAAAAGTAAATTGGAAAGTTGTTTAAAATTACATTCCCTTTTTAAATCATGAAAGTTTTTTTTTTTGGCTTGACTGAAAAAAAAGATACATTGCAAGCCAACAGTATCCTAGACTAAATGAAGTGGTATTTTGTGTAAGATTGCTAGCACACATTGCGATGGTGTGAAACTGCTAAAGCGAGTACATTGCAAGCATGAGCGCACCTGTATTACATGTTGAAAGTAAAGTTGTAAAGCATAGCGCATTAGTAAAGTTCAATTTACCAGAGTTGAAAGCAAACCATGATTCCCTTTGTGAAGTTACTAGAAACCTACTAGTTCCACCTTATGCAAATGAAAATCACTAATTCAATGGCCAAACTGCAGGAATATCTATATATACACTATATATATATATATATATATATATATATATATATAAATAATTTATTTTTTTTACAAAAAAATAATCATATATATATATATATATATAAACTGTACCTTGTATTATAAGCATTTTTGCTAATACATGTATATAACAAAAATGCTTCTATTCAATTATTATTTTAATATTTCATTAAAAGTCACAGTCATGCTGTTTTTTTATGTCACTAGCATTAGAGGCGTCTTCAGTGTTTTAAAATGGGATCATGCAGTATAGAATTTCATAGGAACCCATTGCAATCCGTTTCCATCCACGCCACTGCTAAACCATCTGAATATTATGGGTTAAATCACAAGTGAACCGCTAGTTAAATGTGCAAATTTGCCAGTTTACAGGCTCACATTAAATAACCAGCCATTACAAATGGCTGGTTAATGCTGCCGCAAGCTCGTGTTAGCACTTTGCGCTAAGTGAAATTAACTAGAGGTCAGACCCCTGTTTGATTAAAACAATTGTCACAATTGCCCCCCATAAATTGTCCCTTCATAAAATAAAAAATAGTAGCATCTTTATTTTTTAATAAAAACTGCAGTTTTAAGGGGTTTAAGTGAGGGGATGTGGGGTGTAAAAAAAAAGGCACTCAAAAGTGCTTTTGCATTGCGGTCTATGGGGATGATATTGAAACGTAATATATATATATATATATATATATATATATATATATATATATATAGGGAGTGCAGAATTATTAGGCAAGTTGTATTTTTGAGGATTAATTTTATTATTGAACAACAACCATGTTCTCAATGAACCCAAAAAACTCATTAATATCAAAGCTGAATATTTTTGGAAGTAGTTTTTAGTTTGTTTTTAGTTTTAGCTATTTTAGGGGGATATCTGTTCGTGCAGGTGACTATTAATGTGCATAATTATTAGGCAACTTAACAAAAAACAAATATATACCCATTACAATTATTTATTTTTACCAGTGAAACCAATATAACATCTCAACATTCACAAATATACATTTCTGACATTCAAAAACAAAACAAAAACAAATCAGTGACCAATATAGCCACCTTTCTTTGCAAGGACACTCAAAAGCCTGCCATCCATGGATTCTGTCAGTGTTTTGATCTGTTCACCATCAACATTGCGTGCAGCAGCAACCACAGCCTCCCAGACACTGTTCAGAGAGGTGTACTGTTTTCCCTCCTTGTAAATCTCACATTTGATGATGGACCACAGGTTCTCTATGGGGTTCAGATCAGGTGAACAAGGAGGCCATGTCATTAGATTTTCTTCTTTTATACCCTTTCTTGCCAGCCACGCTGTGGAGTACTTGGACGCGTGTGATGGAGCATTGTCCTGCATGAAAATCATGTTTTTCTTGAAGGATGCAGACTTCTTCCTGTACCACTGCTTGAAGAAGGTGTCTTCCAGAAACTGGCAGTAGGACTGGGAGTTGAGCTTGACTCCATCCTCAACCCGAAAAGGCCCCACAAGCTCATCTTTGATGATACCAGCCCAAACCAGTACTCCACCTCCACCTTGCTGGCGTCTGAGTCGGACTGGAGCTCTCTGCCCTTTACCAATCCAGCCACGGGCCCATCCATCTGGCCCATCAAGACTCACTCTCATTTCATCAGTCCATAAAACCTTAGAAAAATCAGTCTTGAGATATTTCTTGGCCCAGTCTTGACGTTTCAGCTTGTGTGTCTTGTTCAGTGGTGGTCGTCTTTCAGCCTTTCTTACCTTGGCCATGTCTCTGAGTATTGCACACCTTGTGCTTTTGGGCACTTCAGTGATGTTGCAGCTCTGAAATATGGCCAAACTGGTGGCAAGTGGCATCTTGGCAGCTGCACGCTTGACTTTTCTCAGTTCATGGGCAGTTATTTTGCGCCTTGGTTTTTCCACACGCTTCTTGCGACCCTGTTGACTATTTTGAATGAAACGCTTGATTGTTCGATAATCACGCTTCAGAAGCTTTGCAATTTTAAGAGTGCTGCATCCCTCTGCAAGATATCTCACTATTTTTGACTTTTCTGAGCCTGTCAAGTCCTTCTTTTGACCCATTTTGCCAAAGGAAAGGAAGTTGCCTAATAAATATGCACACCTGATATAGGGTGTTGATGTCATTAGACCACACCCCTTCTCATTACAGAGATGCACATCACCTAATATGCTTAATTGGCAGTAGGCTTTCGAGCCTATACAGCTTGGAGTAAGACAACATGCATAAAGAGTATGATGTGGTCAAAATACTCATTTGCCTAATAATTCTGCACTCCCTGTATATATATATATATATATATATATATATATATATATATATATATATATATACTGTATATAAAACGTAGTCAGAAGAAAAGGCACTCCATAAATATTAGCAGCTCCCAGGGTGCACTTTGAAAAATATCCAAAATCGCAGGCACAAAAAAGGCACTCACTGTTCAAATAAAACTTAACATTTAATAAGTTATGTTAAAAATAGCATGCCCTTTCGGAGGTATTACACCCCCTTTCTCAAATGCATGATACAACTCAGGAAATCACAAAAGCAGTATACCCCATTGTTTACCCCATCACCTTAAATATACGTGTGTAGCTCTATTAGACGCCGAGCCGCAAATATACTGTATATGTATATGCTTTTATGCATATATTTATGTCTTAATATGTGTATATACAGCGCAGTTGGTCTAATGCAGTTGATAAGAGTTTTTTTTGTTTTGTTTTATAACAGTGCACTCCATTGAAGTCTATGGGGCCTATCTATCAAGCTCTGTATGGTGCTTGACGCCACGTGTTTCTGGCGAGTCTGCAGACCGCTGCAGACTCGCCAGACCGCTGCTCCATCAACTGTCCGCCTGCTCTGATGAGGCGGACAAACATCACCGGAATTCAACCTGATCAAGTATGATCGGGTTGATTGACACCTCCCTGCTGGTGGCCGATTGGCCGCGAGTCTGCAGGGGGTGGCGTTGCACCAGCAGCTCTTGTGAGCTGATGGTGCAATGCTGAATACGGATTGCTCTCCGCATTCAGCGATGTCTTGTGGACCTGATCCGCACTGTGGGATCAGGTCTGACAGATATTTTATATTTCGGCCTCTATGGGGAGAAGCAGTTTATGCGGTTGAGATATCCAAAGTCCTAAAATTAGCTCACATTTGTAATCTGGCCCAGTATGTTTCGAATCTGTGGGTATATGTAGGTTTTGCATTAATTGTGCTAGCATAATAACAGAGAACGCTTTCCCAACGTTTTGAAAAGTTTGAACAGCTGGACGCCATTGCTTCTAATATGAAACATAAAAATTAATTAGACTTGAACATATTTACAAGAACAAAACTCAATGTTCTGAAAAAAAAATCAGGTTAATATAAGACGAGAGGATTTTTAAAACAATTGACAGAATAATTTAATTTGTCACTTCTGACAACATAGATTTAAATCATACGAGAAGAGCCAGTGTTTTAATGCTGCAAAAAAAGGAGAAGGGAGAATTAAAGGGGCATGTTTTGTTCATGATTCAGATAGATCATGCAATTTTAAACATTTTTCCATTTTATTTCTATTATTAAATTTGCTTCAGTCTCTTGATATTCTTTGTTTAAGGAGCAGCTATGCACTACTAGGAGCTACACATCTGGTAATCCAATGAGAAGATGCATTTATGTGCAGCAACCAATCAGCAGCTAGCTGCCAGTAATGCATTTCTGCTCCTGAACCTACCTAGGTATGCATTTCAACTAAGGATACAAAGAGAATGAAGCAAAGTAGATAATAGAAGTAAATTGGAAAGTCATTTAAAATTTCTTGTCTGAATCATGAAAGAAAAACAATGGGTTTCATGTCCTTTTAGGAGCATGCACTGATATATCAATGATAGTAATAAAAAAAGTAAGTGAAATCCACGTAGATTGTAATACTATTGAAGATACAATTTCAGATGGCTTATACGACCTAGAAAAAAGTTTTGT
Organism: Bombina bombina; assembly: GCF_027579735.1. Taxonomy (NCBI): domain Eukaryota; kingdom Metazoa; phylum Chordata; class Amphibia; order Anura; family Bombinatoridae; genus Bombina; species Bombina bombina. The sequence goes on from NC_069504.1 coordinate 828,709,036, forward strand.
TTACTGCAGGGAGATTGAGTCAGAGATAATTGACTTTTCTGACTCCAGCAATAGATCATACTGGAATAGTAGCAACAGCTTATCTAAATTTCAGGAAGGTCACTAACCTAGTTAAACATGAAAGGTTAATTAATATATTGCAATGCTAAGATTGGATACTATAATAATGCAGTGGATATGACATTTGTAGATGGATAAGCAAGGTTGTACTCAATGAAGTATATTTAAAGAAAGGTTGACTAGCCAGTAACCTTCCTTTGGGATTTCTCTTTCAAGATTATTATTGATATAGATAAAATCTAAACGCTAAAGCATATCGTTTTACAAGGGATAGAAAGGACTGTACAAGGTTGATTTCAGGAGGGAATAGGTCAAATGATAAATGATTTATGTAATTAGAGTAGGACACAGGTTTGACAACTATAAATCAGCTTCTGGGAAAAAGGTAAATTGATAATTTAGCACATATGAAGCTGTAGTGTTTATCATGGTCTCTTTCCAATAGAGAGACAAGGCAGCTGCCGAATGAAATTATGCAATGCCTTATTTCTCATTGTAAACATCAAAGTATGGTTGCACAGACAATGCACAAAGAGATTTGTCATTTTATAGAGCAAAGTTTAACATGTGGGTAAGAAAAAAACATCATTGTTTTAAAATCAGTGTTGAATTTAAAGTGATGGTAAAACCTAGAGTTTCTGAAGTGCTAGGATTTACCATTGGAACAAATAAAGGGGACTTTCATTCATGAAGTATTAAATACTTCATGCTGAAAGCTCCTTTATTTGTTACAAGTGATCGCCTTCACTGAGCTGGTAAGGCAGCTCACCGGCAGAACGTTTTCTTTGCTATCTGGCAGAGAGGTGACGTTTCCACCTCTTAGCCAATAGCCGTGTGGGAAGTCCGACTTGGCACCGAAACATAGATTTTGACAGAAAACAAGAACCATAAGCCCAACAAATCTTCCCAAAATTTCTTTAAAGTGTAAACTTATCTAGTTCATAGAATAGCCTTATGATTCTCCCAGAAAGTATTGAAGTCCCCCACAGTGTTTTCTTTACCACCTCTAATGGAAGTTTATTCCATGTATCAACCACTCTTTTCTGCAAAGAAGCTTCCGCAATTTACTCCTGAATCTACTACTCTTCAACTTGAGATCATGACCCCTTGTTCTTGATTTTTTCTTTTTATAAAAAATATTCACAACCTCTGCTTTACTGAGCCCTTAATATACTTGAAACGTACTTCCAAATCATTGCTTCCCCTTCTCTCCTCTAAGCTAAACATATTTTGGTCATATGCTTAAGCTTTCCTTGATATCAATAAGGTTTTGGTTTGCATTGGTACTACGTAATCAGTATAAGAAGGGGAGGATATGGAAGTAAATTTGGTAGGACAAACAGTTGCTTACCCTGCAAAGCTCCAAGGCTAGAAGAAGGGAGACTAAACCAGAGAGGCTTATGGACAAAGTAATAACTTTACCATGGGTGGAGTCTAGATGGGTAGAGGTGGAGTAGCGGGTATTACACTAGCAGAACAGGAGCATAGCTAGTTGGTTCAGGACTGTTATTAGGTGGGAAGGGGTAATGTCAGAAGGGGCAACTGAATGAGTGCCTTCACATAACAGGTGTGCCACTATAAAGACTAGAGGGCTTTTACTTTCAAAATGGTCTATTGTACTGGCCAGCGTAAAGCTGCTCAGTTGAATATAATAATGAGGTTTGTATTGATAGTTACACTGCAATGAAAATATTTATTGATATTGAATCCCTTTCAAATTTGCAATTATACTTAAAGTGACAGTGATCTAGACCCAAGGAAACTGGTTTATGTAACTAATAGTTTAACTGTTCACAACATCATGACATGAAAATGGCCAAACTCAAGGTTTGTGCCTGTCCCTAGTCAAATCTGCTAGTTATGGGTTACTATCCATTATAATCAATGGAGAAGCAACTATCTCATAACAGTTTACCTCTCAGACCATAGAAACATGTTATCATCACTACCCTGAGAATACCAAGATTTTTATTTTTGATTGTTTTATCCTCTATTGGGTAATCATTTGCCGGCCAATTGAGGAAGACCACTTGGCTCCTATGACCCAATATCATTGTGCAGAGACACTGTGAGATCTCTGCAGGCTCCTAACAGCACAAGTCAGTGCTGCATCACTTGTGAGTATATTGCACATTTTAAGAAGCTTGCTGATTTTTCTCTCCTGTCTGACCATATTGATCTGCACTATGATTCACCTTTTCTCTCTTCTTTTTTCACACGCAGACTTTCTAACAGTTTATTTTAATGTATTAATGTTGTACGATTCATTGCGGATGCAGTTTTAAACCGCAATTAATTGCTGCGGTTTAAAAACCGCGAGAGTACGTGATTTTTTGTAAAATAAAATAAATCTTCAGATTGTCATGAAAACGGAGGCGGAGAGGGAGGATGAGAGGTGGACCAGTGTGCGGCTGTGGGATGGCCAGCTAATTTCATTTCAATTAGCTTTGTGTGTCTTGAGTTCACTTTTTTGTATTATGTACTCTAACTATAACTGTTCTTAGTGTTCTGTAACTGTTATGTACTACAGAATAGCTGTGTGATGTAACATGACAGGCAGTGCAGGATGTCAGGATTGACCTTGTCAGTGCCACATCCCTCATGTTTTCCTGGACAGTCACTCTGCTGCATGTGCTATTCATTTAGCTGTGTGTGCATTGTAACACCTTTACTGTATACTTGTACACAAATCATATTACTGCTGTAAATTCAGCGCTTTTCAGGTTTCTCCATGCATACACTGCTTCATATGTTACTCATGCAACAGCTAGACTGACTGCCCAAGGAAACAAAGGACAATGTGGTAAGAACTGGTCAGCTAATTTAATTTCAATTAGCTGTGTGTGTGTGGAGTTCATTTGTTTGTATTATTGTACTCTAACTATAACTGTTCTACTTCTTAGTGTTATGTACTACAGCTATAGCTGAAAAAATTAATGTAATATGACAAGCTGCAGGATGCCAGGATTGACCTTGTCAATGCCACATCCCTTATGTTTACCTGGACAGTCATGTGGAATTGTTCGCAAGCATTTTGGTATGTTGCGAGCTGATGACAAATTGGTAGATAGTGTAGATAGTGGCCTGAGATGCTCTTACAGAAGAGCCAGTACAATAGGGAATATGGTTTCTCCCTCTCAGCTTAAAAGTGACCAAACCACCATGAGTTCATGGCTAACACATAGAGGAATGTTTAGATGTGGCCAAAGGAAATGCAAACCCTGTGACCATGTGGACGTATCATCTACCTTTGCCTCAAGCTCAAATGGAAAAACTTTTGAAATAGAACGTTGTCTAAATTGCTCCTCCACATACGTGATATACATGATAGAATGCACCCAGTGCAGGGTGCAATACATAGGGCTCACCACCAGAGATATCAGATCACGTATTAGGGAGAATTTTAGTACTATTTCCATCGGTAAAGCAACTACACCTATTGTGACACATTTTTCAATCAAACACCAAAAAGACCTGTCCTTCTTCAGGTGGAAAGCCATAGAACAGGTGCTCACCCCTAAGAGAGGGAGAGACAGAGAGAATCTCCTCTACAAAAGAGAAATGTTTTGGATTTTTCACCTGGAAACAAGGTTTCCAGGTGGACTAAATTCCCAATATGACTTAATTAATTATTGGGAGTGAAAGTGTTTTCCACAGATATATGATATCTCTACATCAGTGTGGAATATCATATTTAACCATGTTAATATACTCCTCTCTATTACATACCCTTATACATATACACTAGCTTAAGCACCCTGTTTATATGATACGGTAACATTCAGCTCATTTGGTACGCTTTACCTATGCACTTACCTATATATTAGCTTTAGTTTTTTCCAGCTTAAGTATCAGGTCTACATGATACGATAACATTCAGCTCATTTGGTATGCTTTACCTATGCACTTATTAATACATCAGTGTTAGTTTTTTTCTTTAAATCAGTGCAGACTTTTGAAAATGATACCTAATCAATACGAAGATCATAGATCTGTGCTTAATTTAAATCTGCTGGATACCTATATAGGAAGTGATCTTTATATTAAATCATCCAAAGATATACCTTTATCTGTCCATCTTTAGATAATGAGTTAGTTTGTATACAATACAGATTTGATATCTTAGTTAGTAATTTGTTAGGGAATCTAAGCATTGTAATAGGCTTTTGTGCATAAAGTCTTTACTCAATTAGTTCAGATCAGTCCATAAGTACACTACATACTACCAATAAGTGTAAGACTTAATTTTATTGTTTTGTATGCTTATCATGTATGTGAAGTTTATTAACATCATGTTGTTTAATGTAAAACAGTCATCAAGCAAAACATTTAAACTGGGGTTATATAATAATCAGTTTTGTGGCATGAATATATATCTGCATATATTTAATGATGTTATATAAAAAAAGATTTGCTTTTTAAGCGCAATCAGACCTGCCCCATTTATTTTAACCTATCACGTTACGTTAGTCTCTGTTTAAAGCACAGCTGTGCTAGGGTTTTAATTAGACTAAGAGTAAGGCTACGGCCGAAACGCGTAAGCCAGTTATAGCAGGGACTGATTGCTCCTGTTCTCACATTGTCTTCCATGTTATGCCGTTTTTGTCACATTGGCAATTTTAAAACTATGGATTAATAAATTATATGGACTTTTTAACTACAGCACTGGATTCCTGCCCTTTTTTTCTATTTACCTGGACAGTCACTCATCTAAAATGAATAACACATGCAGCAGTGTGTGCATTGTACTAACTCTACTGGCCTTATATTAATACAGAACATCACAAGTCATACTGCTGTAAAGTCAGCACTTTTCAGGTTTCTCAATGCTTACACTGCTTCATATGTTAAAGGGACACTGAACCCAATTTTTTTTTAATTTACATTCTTGCTTTTCAAATAAAGATACCAAGAGAATGAAGAAAATTTGATAATAGGAGTAAATTAGAAAGTTGCTTAAAATTGCATGCTCTATCTGAATCATGAAAGAAAAAATGTGGGTTCAGTGTCCCTTTAATCATACCACAGTTAGAATGACTGTCCAAAAAAACATGACAATGGTGTGTCAGAAGGCCAAAGAATTGGCTAGTTGCACTGCCTAGTGCTACTATGTAACCACAGCAAATGTAGCTAAATTTAACTAGTTTGTGGTTTGTATTTATATGCTCCAAGAGTGTATTGGACATTGAGAAACATGTACAGTAAGATTCTGTAGTGTACTGTTAAATAAACATGTATACTATCTATGTAACCACACAGCACAGGTAGCACTAGCTAATTTTATTTTAACTATTTTCTGCTTTGTATTTTTATGCTCCAAGAGTGTATTGGACATTGAGAAACATGTACAGTAAAATTCTGTAGTGTTAAATAAACGTTTTATTGAAAAATGAAGGTGTTATAGTAATTTTTAATAAAATCACGATTAAATCGCAATCGCGTTTTTTTTAAAATCACGATTTTTTTTATTCACCCATATCGCCCAGCCCTAGTTTGATGCTACTTTTATTTTATCCCTAATCCTTTATGCCTGGTCTTCTGTTGTGCGAACCCAACTCGCGCTAAATTCAATTGCACTCAAGCGATCGCATTTAGTTTAAAATAAAGGAGTTTGCAATATTCTTATATCGCACACGTACTGTCGTTAGTGAAACACTTGTAATCTAGCCTTAAATATATAGCATAATTATATATGAACCAGAATTCAAATGAGAAATTATTTAACTAAACATATGTCATTGTTTTTACTGGCACCAGTACAGTAACTGAATGGTTATGTTATTCATCAATGTACATGTGCGTTTTATGCCACTATCAGTAAACATTATCTGCAACAGTAATATTGCTATTGCTACTATAAAATCAGTGTACTGAACAATTCCTCATACCCAGAGATGTGTGGAGGGCCAGATATCACATACTGGATGGCTATATTTTGACCCCCTTAGCCTCAAGTTGCATAATTTTGAGTTAACAATAGAAACTGTCAATGACTAAAAAGCTTTTTGCTCTAAAACCTGCCAGAAAATATGAAGATAAAATGGGCCAAGTAACTTTTATATGACATTGCAATCTAACAGCGAGATTACAAGTTTTGCGGTAACAGGGGTGCGGTGCTAACGAGCAGTTTCAGCTCACCGCTCACCTACAGACAACGCTGGTATTACGGGGTTTTTTAAACCCGGCGTTAGCCTCTAAAAAGTGAGCGGAGAGCAAAATTTAGCTCCACATCTCACTGTAATACCAGCGCTGCTTACGGTAGCGGTGAGCTGGCTAAACGTGCTCGTGCACGATTTCCCCATAGGAATCAATGGGGCAGAATCTGCTGAAAAAAAACCTAACACCTGCAAAAAAGCAGAGTTCAGCTCTTAACGCAGCCCCATTGATTCCTATGGGGAAAGTAAATTTATGTCTACACCTAACACCCTAACATGAACCCCCGAGTCTAAACACCCCTAATCTTACACTTATTAACCCCTAATCTGCCGCCCCCGACATCGCCGACTCCTGCATTATATTATTAATAATAATTTTTATCAAGACCTCGTTTAGAGGTTTAAACGCGTTGACGAACCCTGACAGACCAGCCCGAATATTTGCTATAGATAGGTAAGCATAACTCCAATTTTTTGTTTGGAATATTGTTCGCTTTGCCAGTCGTTTTTTCTTTCTCTTGTTTCCAAACAGGTTAAAAAGAGACATTTTGCCTTTATACACCCTTGGCTAAAAATTCTACTAAAATTTGCCTGTTGAAGTTGGATATCAGCCGTTTGGATATCTGATGTATGTATCCATTTCAGTTTTGACTGTCTTTTAAAATCAGCAACTCTTTGGATACACAGGATTCTATATAGGACTTTATTCAGAATTTCTATTTTCTAAAAAGCCTTAAATTTGGGGTTTTATATTGCTATCACAAATTTTGCCCCAATAAGGCAGTCTCTATCTATGTGTTTATAGTCAAATATATATATATTTTTTTTATGTTATTCATATTTTTATTGTGGTTTTAATATCTCATTGTATAACATATTCTACAGTTGCTTTTTGATATTATATGTTTGTATCGGATTGGTCAATCCATTCATATATTGTTGTCATATTTTGTATATTCACTTGAAGAGCGCCGTCTCTTCTATATTTTATTTTAACAAGAAATTATTTACTATACATATTAACACACTGTTCTTTTGCACACTATACAATGGGGCATATGTATCAAGCTCCGTTGATGGCCCCTGTTTCTGGCAAGTCATCAGACTCGCCAGAAACAGCAGTTATGAAGCAGCGGACACACATCGCCGGAAATCAACCCGATCGCGTACGATCCCCGACACGTACGACACCCCCCTGCTGGCGGCCGATTGGCCGCAAGTCTGCAGGGGACGGCGTTGCACCAGCAGCTCTTGTGAGATGCTGGTGCAATGCTTAATACGGCGAGCGTATTGCTCGCCGTATTCAGCGAGGTCTGGCGGACCTGATCCGCAGTGTCGGATCAGGTCCGCTTAGCCCTTGATAACTAGAGGCCTGTGTCTTCTTAGTTACCTACCATATACATTATATATATTGATCAAAATATCCATTATTTCCAATAATATTGGAAATAAACTCTTCTCTCTTCACGCAGTTACACTATTGTAACACTTTTTACTTATATAGTCAAAATAAGCATCTACTTTAAGCAAGTTACTCAATAGTTTTCATGCTTTACTCCTATTTGCTACGCCAATTAGCTCATTTCACTTTATATTTTGCACATTGGAAGTAATCTGCACATTAGAAGTGTATTTTTCAGCAACGTTCTCTAATAACGTTCTTCTTTCCTGCTATCCACACACGATAAGTGTCTCTTTAATCTACTATTATTGTTCTCGCACTGCTATTCACACTTAACAAGTGTTCTTATTCTACTTTTGTTTTTACACCGATACACTGTATCACTATATTTATTGTCTTTCCAAAATCCACTATATGTTACTATTGCTCTATTAGATGCCCTCCAAGTCGATGTATTAGTCTAACAGATATCACAAGATAATTTTAAATTGCGCTTTAGGCTTTTTAAATTGTGTTTTGCGCTCAAAGGGACATGCGCAGATGTTTTCCTAATCTATGTATCTAATTTGTGTTTGATAACCCGATAATATATATATATATATATATATATATATATATATATATATTATATTATATAAAGGTCTTTATAGTGGGCGGACAGGGCCTGATACTCTACCTTAACGGATTGATTTCCATTTTTATATACTTTTAATAGAACTTTTAATATATGTCTACTTGACATTTTAAACTACGCACTTTTTTAACCTCCGCTATATCAGAAGGCACACTTATAATCACGCTATAGCAGAGCGTTTGTAGCTGCACAGTAAACTTTACCTGTATCTTGCACAGCATACCACAATCATTATCATCATTATTATCAAATGTTAATGGAAACGCTGCAAGTCTGAAAGATAACAGATAACAGATATCAGGAATAAGAAAGGTTTACCACTTTTTAGTGGTTAAAGTTAAATCCTCATATCTAGGAATATTCTGCATATTACACACTACACTGTTCCTACCTACAGAGGGCATAGCTAGATCAGCCCCTCCAGTCCTATACACCGGTGCTGCAATACAAGCCTAAGGGCACATATCATAATCTGGTTAATCCCAGCACTGTGTATAGTGATTTTCACCTAGTGACTTTGTACCAATGACAAGTGTTTTATCATCCAACACCTGGACTACTATACCATCGCTTTTCTCACCAACACCTAAGGATACAGCAATAAGAATTGCATATTTGTTTGTTACTTACCTCATGTCGATTGAGGGTTTTTAATGTAAGCGCATATGATTATGAAATAAACATATATTTTTTGTGTCAAAACAATATTATGCTATGTGCTTTTGTTTTCTTTTCATGAATCACGACTTGACTGCACTCTGAGGGGAAGGAGATTCTCACCACCTAGAGGCATTACCTCCTCCTAAAGGACAAGAATCTAACATTCCTACCACCATTGCAAGAAAGATATATCAGACGGATTAAAGTCTACACAAAGAGAGTCCAGGATCTTCATTCTGGTAAAGAATTTGAACAAGAAGGACCCATTCGAACAACAGGTCTCCAAGAACAGCACCAGGACACAGGAGAACTATCCTAGTGAATCATCTTTAAACCTGGGCACATCGCTTACCTCATAGGATTGAGGACACATCTGGTAAGCAGAAATTTCACTATTGAATCCACAAATTGTGATGAAATTCAACGTATAAGACTATTTCCACATTTCTTTTTATATATATATATATATATATATATATATATTTGGACATACTTTTTATATATATATATATTTTTGGACATATTTTTGGACCTATTTATTGTTTACAGTATAGCAGAGCGCCTCTACCACAAGTTGAAATTGTTCTCTTTGTATACTATCTTTACAGAGTCAGGGGTACTCTGTTTCAATATAGAGGCAGCACGCAATCATATACTAGTCTGACTACACTCAGACCACAAATAGACATTATTATCCAGGAAACACTTACATTAATCTGATAATAACCCAATTTGATATATATATATATAGATAGAGAGAGATATATACATATATCAGTGATACATCCTAGATTTGAGCGCAGGTGAACTCTTTCTCATAAATACCATATATATATATATATATATATATATACATTATTTCTATCCGAACTCATCGTTTATTGTATCAAATATATTTTTTTTTAAAACGTATACTTCTGAGTGATTCATTCATTTTTTTAACGAACTAGTGGCTAATCTATTAACTATTCATTATCACATTTAAACAACATCATAAGTACTATAGCCTCCCTGTTTGGTGCTCCTTCTAAATTCTTTCTATCTCTTGTTATAACTTATAACGACTGCATTGGACGGTCGTTTTCTAGAAGTTGAGCCAGTACTTTATTTTTTGGCGCTGTCCACTACAGACCACTCCCACTTCTAGTAATTGTAATTTAGGTTAGGATTTACTTTACAGGTAAATTTGTCTTTATTTTAACTAGGTAGTTATTAAATAGTTAATAACTATTTAATAACTATTTTACCTAGATAAAATAAATACAAAGTTGCCTGTAAAATAAAAATAAAACCTAAGCTAGATACAATGTAATTATTAGTTATATTGTAGCTATCTTAGGGTTTATTTTATCGGTAAATATTTAGTTTTAAATAGGAATAATTTATTTAATTGTAGTCATTTTATTTCGTTTTATTTAAATTATATTTAAGTTAGGGGGTGTTAGGGTTAGACTTAGGTTTAGAGGTTAATACATTTAATATAGTTGTGGCGACGTTGGGGGCGGCAGATTAGAGGTCAATAAATGTAGGTAGGTGTCGGCGATGTTAGGGACGGCAGATTAGGGGTTAATAAAATTTAACTAGTGTTTGCGAGGCGGGAGTGCGGTGGTTTAGGGATTAATATATTTATTGAAGTGGTGGTGATGTCTGGTCAGCAGATTAGGGGTTAAAAAAATTATTTAAGTCTTTGCGATGTGGGGGGGGCTCGGTTTAGGGGTTAATAGGTAGTTTATGGGTGTTAGTGTACTTTGTAGCAATTTAGTTAAGAGTTTTATGTTACGGCATTAGCCCATAAAACTCTTAACTACTGACTTTTAAATGCGGTATGAGTCATGACAGGAGAGGGTCTACCGCTCACTTCTTCCAAGACTCGTAACACCAGCGTTAGGAAAATCCCATTGAAAAGATAGGATACACAATTGACGTAAGGGGATTTGCGCTATGCTCGAGTCGCGGAAGAAAAGTGAGCGGGACACCTGTACCTGCCAGACTCGTAATACCAGCGGGTGTTAAAAAGCAGCGTTGGGACCTCTCAACGCTGCTTTTTAAGGCTAATGCAAGACTCGTAATCTAGCAGTAAGTATGTTTAAATAAATAAATATATATATATATGTTATGGATAAGTAAAAGTTTACCTTTAATGCTTTGCTTTCAAAATTGTTCTACAATTCAGTGTGGAGCTGGCCTCTTGACACTTAAAATCTTTAAATCTTTAAAGAGTGCCCTTGAGTTGTAATGATACACAGTCATGCATTGCTGTTTTTGGGGTGGCTGGAATATTTAAATAGGATTGAATCCCCTTCAGATATGCCACAAATAAGAGTCACAGTACAGTAGCAAATCCCTATAGACCAATTGTTCTTTGAGACGAGCAATTTGCTGTTGGATGCCCTTCAACGATTTGAATCAGATACTTAAGGATTCATAAAGTGGTGGTATATTATACAAGCTGCAAAACAGTCAGCGAAGCATTGTCCTCTCCAGACATAACTCTCAGCCTCCAAATCCCACAGAGAGCATAATGGACACTATATTTTATGAGTTTTCCAATGGTCCTTTCGTATTAGCTGGCAACACAGGCATCATTTAAAGGCACAATCTAATTAAAAAATGATATGCATATTTCATTTTGCACTACTGCTCCTAGATAACTGTGTTTAACCCCAGCAAAGGCTGGCAGTTGGTGGAATTGTACGACTAACTGGCTGTATCTTGTCAAGACTTTACCTATGTCTTTATATCCTTTACAGGGCTTAAACACACTGTTATATAACGTCTGTAATGCAAAAATAACACTCTAATGAAATCTATGCATTAGAATGTCCCTTTTATTCTAAGGAATAAATGTATTTTCTAAAAGTTTTCTTCTTCTTACAATACCAAATGAGACACATATGTAATCTGATCCCATAGATTCTGATCACATAGACTCACTTGATAACATCCTTTGCTACTAATTTTCATTATATTTAAAGAGACATTGGCCTAGGTTAAACACAACAAGCAAGTTCAAACAAAAACAAAACCCAGCCTATGCTAATATGTGTGTGTGTGTGGGGGGGGGGGGGGGGGGATAGTAATAAAAGGAGATTGAAAGGAGATATCCCTATCAGATTTGAAAAAGTGAAACACAATCATGAGACTCAGACAAGTAACTTAAAGGGATATGAAACCCAAAATGTTTCTTTCATGATTCAGATAAAAGAATGTCTTTTTAAAAAACTTTTTAATGTACTTTTATTATTTAATTAGCTTTTTTTCTCTTGGTATCCTTTATTGGAAAGCATACCTAGGTAGGCTTAGGAACTGTAAACTAGCTGTTCATTGGTAACTGCAAATAACTGCCTCCTGTCATTGGCTTACCAATGTGTTTAGCTAGCTCCCAGTAGTGTATTACTGCTTATTCAATAGAGGATATCACAAGAACGAAACAAAATTGATAACAGAAGTAAATTGGAACGTTGTTTAAAATTGTAGGCTCTATCTGAATCATTAAAGAACATTTTTTAGTTTCATGTCCCCTTAACAAGGTCATTAGAGTCTTTATAAATTATGCATGCTAGGCCTTGAGTAGGTGAAAAAACCCCAACCATGCCTCTTGAATACACCAGAACACCCATTGCCAAAACCTAAATTCACTTTTTGTTCTATCCAGCAAGACTACTTTACCATTACTAAACTGACGGGAATATTTTACAATTGTAATCATTTACATAAACAGTTTTGCTGGGGTGTTAAAGGGACAGTACACTATAAAATTGTTTTTCCATAAATGTTTTATAAATGACTTGTTATACCAACTGCAGAGTATAAAATATTTGAGAAATTGCATTTTCGGGTTTATTTGTGTATATGAAGTAGCTGATTTTGTGCTTTCAAACCACAGCCTATTACAATGAGTTGAGCTTCAGGTAATATCAGATCTCATTATGTTATCACATTTATGTACACACACTAGCTTCCTTATCTTATATTTGTCTGGAACACCAAAGCTCAATACATAGAGAGAACAATGGAAAATTATCATTTTATTACTTAACTATCCTGCCCCCCACTGAGAGTGTAATCTCTTCTGCTGGCTGTGTTTACTTAGGCTTGTTAATAGCGTATACGCCAGTATCAAAACTTTCAGTATAGGTTGGGAAACCACAAGCTAAATCAGCTATTTCAAATGCTGAAATATGAGTAAAGGAGCTACTTGCAACCAATTTAATACACTCTAGCAGGTTAAAAGGATCATTGGGAATAATTTAAAGGGGAGAAAGTTTTTGGGTGAACTGTCCCTTTAACAATTAATATTTGACCCCATTGCAAGCTCTTCACATTTGATGTCATGAGATACAATGTATTTGGCACATCATGTTAATGACAGGAAAGCCCACTGATGAACATCATTTATGGAGTGAGGTCAGGTGACTTGAGCTTAACCCTTTGGCTGCTAAGCCATTTCCCACCTGGGTGCTAAGTTGGTTTGGATATTTTTTTTTTTACTTTTTTAAATATATTTATTTTTTACACTTTTATTTTTTTTCCAGATCCCCAAGACTTATGCAGTTGGAAACGGTGGGTCTTGGGGGTCTGTAGCTGTTTGGATGCCTGAGATACAGGCATCTAAGCAGCATGCCCCCATCTCCCTATATTGTCCATTGTTAATTTTATATAAAGTTGCGCAGTGACGTCATCACGTCATTGCGCATGACGTCACCATCCAAACGTTAAGCCCCGGCGATGCCTCTCACTATTAAGGCCAGATTGCCAGGGTGGGAGTAGGTGGGAGCCCCAAGATTGCCCTCAAGTTGGGTGAGTGCTAGCTACGGCTTTGAGTCGTCGTTAGCACCTGAATGAGAAAATTTGCGATGGCTCAGAGCCATCGTTAGTACTCAAGGGAGACTTTCCAGTCAAAATTTGAAGTGAAGGTCAATTTAGATGAATTGTGCCCGGTTTTTAATAATCCTATTAAAAACAAGAGCACTTTAATACATCAAAATTGCCATTTCACTCGTTTTCTTAAAAAATGTACCTTTTAATCCTGACAGCCGCTGCAGCGCTTCCTCCGGCCGTCGCAAGCCCTCTTCGCGGGTCCAAAATGATTAATCCGGCTTCCTCCAATCACGGCGTTGCCACAGGCCATGATTCCCCCGGAGGAAGCCGGATTCATCATTTCTGACGTATAAAAGGTCTTCCGAGAGCCAGGGGAATCACTGGAGCGGCTGTGAAGATTAAAAGGTAAGTTTTTGAAGAAAACAAGTGAAATGTCAATTTTGATGGATTAAAATGCCCTTGTTTTTAATAGGATTATGAAAAATAGGGCACCGATTCATCTAAATTGACCTTCACTTTAAATGCACACAGATGAAATACATCTTTGAATAGAAACATATTAGCAATATACTTGTATTGACAAAAATGCTTCTAATAAAAGTTATTACTGATTTAGTGCTAACATTGTTCTCTGCAGGTGCATGTGAAGCATAGCTAGATATTCTCAGTGTACCAGCAAATTAAATACTGTAGCTGCTCAGAGCACCAGTGGGGCTTTTATCATGTCAAAAATTAACAAATTGAGTCATTACCAGGTGGTACAAGCCCCTTAGGCTCTCTGAGCAAGTGCTGTTTTTAAAATGCTGGTGCACGGTGCATACTTAAATACACTTTTGAAACAGCTATAGCTTTTATTTGAAGCATTTTTGCTAATACATCTATATTACAAAAAATGCTTCTATTCAAAAGTGAAATGCATCCATGTGGATTCCAATTTTGGCTGGAATGTCCCTTTAATATCAGAGGTGTTTTCAGATTTAGAGTTTTGTTTTTTAAAGGGACATGAAACACAATTTTTTTTTCTTTCATGTTTCAGATAAAGCATGTAGTTGTAAACAACTTTCCAATTTACTTCTATTATCTAATTTGCTTTGTTCTCTTGGTATCCTTTGTTAAAAACAAACCTAGGCGGCTGCACATATATGCTTCCTGTCATTGGCTTACTGATATGTTCAGCTAGCTCCCAGTAATACATTGTTACCCCTTCAATAAAGAATATCACGAGAGCTAAACAAAAAATTATAATAGAAATAAATTGGAAAGTTGTTTCAAATTGTATTCTCTATTTGAATCATGAAAGAAAAGTTTTGGGTTTCATGTCCCCTTAAATGGTGCTAGAGATACTGCTTTGCCTTTGGGCACATTAACACTCTGGAAGCTTTAGGGTTAATTAACAGTTTCTAAGATAAATAAGGCTCTAGATTGATACTGGAACAGATGCAAAAAGTTTTGGTGTAGGTTGTAAAGTAGTCAAGGCTTTGAAAGGATACAAATACAGGTGCCTCATGAGTAAAGGTTTGTTACAGGGAGCTGCAGAACAAGGCAGGACACTGGCACCAGCTGGAACACAATGCAGGCTGTGACAGGCACCACAGGAAAACAGGCTGTGACTTAGAACTAGAGGAAAGCAGATCTGTAACAGGGAGTTGAGTACTGGCAAAGCTGGAACACAAGGCAGGACTCTGTTACACAAGGTAGGACTCTGGTAATAAAAGGTACACAGGGCTGGGTTCATATGCCACTGGAGCACTAAGCTGGGTCTAGGTGTTACTAGTGCACTAGGCTGAGTTTGGGTACTAATAGAGCACTAGGCTGGGTATTAAGCATAGAGCAAAATAAGCAAATGAAGAATAGTAAGGTACAGCACAAAGTCAGAAGGCAAAGTCAGGGATAAAAGCAAGAAATAAATAAAATCAGAGAAGCGTTCAACCTGGGAACGAACAACAGCATAATAGCTAGTTCTATGTCTAGTTACCACCGAAGAAGCAGCCTCTTTTATCTCAACATGTGCCTTTCACAGAGAACACAGAAAACTTTCCTGCAGCATATCAGTCTGATCCTGATTTAACAGTGCAGTTCAGCCCTGAAATATTAGGCAATCCCTCTCTTAATGAGAGAAACAGCAAAACCCAAGATGTACTTTTTGGCCTATTGTGGACCTCATCAGTGAGGTGCAACCATATCCCTCTAGCCACACTGAGCAACGGGTTGACGTCTGGATTCCTGCATCACTCTAAGGGAGACTTCCCACAGGGTCGTAATTTGCATAAATAAAAACAGAGAAGTGCTCTACCTGAGTAATGTAACAAGAAAATAACCTCTGACTTTTTTTGAATATTGGATCTCAACTGCAGATCTATCTGTGCTTTGTTTTGTCAGAGAGAAAAATTAAGGAAAAACAAGGAATGACCCTTTAAGAGTTCCTGATTATCTAGTTACAGGAGAGAGTAAATAATTCCTGTAGTCTTGCTTAATGTAGAAGTTCTATTGAATATAGCTTGAATGAGTATGCTGTTAAATCTTTGTACCTGTGACTTTAAATCCGGAGGAACTCTGAGTGCTGCGAGTGGAAGCAGTTCGTTTGCAGCGTGAGCTTAAAGGTGTGGTTCTGCTGACCAACAGAGCTGGAGAGTTGCTGCTTGTATCAGGGAAGGAGAGATTAGACCAGCATGAACGGAGTGTGCGGCTCTGACGTCAGCGAGGAGGTGTGTATGTGAGCACCAATCAGGTGCGAGGAAAAATGGGAGCTCCGTAACCAGCAAAAGCAAGTAATAATGTCTTTTAACAGATGCGGTAGTGACCGTGAATTTACTAGATGCATTCCTGGATGGTCTAGACAGGTTTGAAGGCTTTTCCTGGGGAAAGTTGGTATAGATGCTATGAAGCTAGGTTGCGGTAAGACCAGGTGGGCTGGATTTAAATGCATTCCTTCTTCGTAGCTGCAGCTTCCAAACTATGAAAACAGCTTCAAAGGGGTTGCGCCGCAGCACCAGGCCCTGGTCTGTCCGGATTAGCACGATGGAAAGCAGAAATCAATCTTGAAGCAAAGATATTATCAGCAGGTTCCCAGGAATCATCATCGGATTGGTATCCTTTCCATCGTATTAGATATTGGAGTTTTCCTTTGAGCAATCTGGAGTCTTGGATTGAACTAATCTCATAAATTTCTTCATCTATGATCGTAGATGGAAGTAATGAATTGGCTGATTAAAGTCTGGTTTCAGTATATGGTTTCAGTAGTGAGACATGAAATGTCGGATGGATATAATATTCAGGAGGAAGATCTAGGGTAACAGTATTTTCATTCACCACCTTTGTGATAGAAAAAGGACCAATGAAGAGTTGAGTGCATTTCCTACTGGGTGTATTCAATTTTAATTTTTTTTGTAGAAAGCCAGACCTTATCTCCCTCAGAATAAGCTGGGGGTTTCCTTCTTCTTGTATCGTAATACTTCTTCTGTCTCATCTGAGCTTCTTTAATGTTGTCCTTGAGGAAACTAAATGATTCGGCTAGGCTGTTGCTTGTCTCATCAACTTTTGGAGAAGTGGTATTCATATGAGGGAAGAGATGGAATGTTGGATGATATCCATAGTTAGAATAGAATGGAGTCATTTTCGTAGATGAGTTCAACGTATTATTATATGCATATTCTGCGGTAGAAATATTGTCACACCATTGATCTTGGTGGAAAGAACAGTAGCATCTGATGTACTGTTCCAGCCATTGGTTTACCCTTTCTGTTTGTCCATTTGTCTGGGGGTGGAATGCTGTACTGTACCTCTGATCAATTTGAAGGACCTTGCATAGTGCCTTCCAAAACTTGGAGGTGAACTGAGAACCTCTGTCTGTAATAATGATGGAAGGTAGCCCATGTAACCTTACTATGTTATGTAGGAACAACTGGGCAGTTTCTGATGAAGTGGGCAGCTTTCGATAAGGAATGAAGTGCGCACTCTTTGTTAGGAGATCTACCACCACTAGAATAGTATTACAGTTGTTGGATAGCGGGAGATCGACTATATAATCCATACCGATGGTCTGCCAAGGCCTGTCAGATATGTGTAGGGGTTTTAGGTATCCATATGGCCGAGCCTTTTCGGGCTTAAGGATTGCAAAAGTCTCACAGGTTTTAACATAGTCTTCTACAGATTTATCGATGTTAGGCCACCAGTAGTTGCTTTTTAATAATTCCAATGTCTTTCTGATCCCTGGATGTCTGTTCTAAGAGGGGGTGGTATGTAGATCTTGTCTTGATGATAATAAAGGGAATCATCCTTTTGTTGCAATTTCTTCTTAGGGTGTCAGGTCTTCCTTTTGAGTTTTACGTATTCATAAGATGTTACCATAGCACAGAAATGTTCAGGTGTGAGTATAGAACACGGTTGAGATTGAGTTGGAGTTTGGTTAATTCTCCTGGATAAAGCGTCAGCTTTACCATTTTTTGAGCCTGGACGGTATGTGATATGGAAGTTAAAACGTGTAAAATACAGACTCCAACGAAGTTGGCGTGCAGAGAGAGTCTTGCTGGATTGTAAGTACTCTAAATTCCGATGGTCTATATATATAAGTATAGGTATTTTGGTACCCTCAAGTAGATGACGCCAGTGTTCAAAAGCTTTTCTGATAACCAGAAGCTCCTTATCACCAATAGAGTAATTTAATTCCAGAGGTGTCATCAATTTAGAAAAGAAAGCAACAGGATGGACTGGATCAGAAGGGGTCTTCCTTTGGGAAAGAATGGCTCCCATAGCATAGTTTGAGGCATCAACCTCTAAAATATACTGTAAATCTGGATTAGGGAATTGTAGAATTGGTGCGGTGGTGAAAGACTTCTTCATCAGCCTGAGAATTCCAATTGAAAGGTGTCTGAGATCCATAGGAACTGGTGAGTCCTTTGGAGTGGAAGGTCTATTGGTTGATGGGTAATATTTCTGTGGAGTATCAAGGTGTGATCTTTCTGCACGTCTCTCTCTCAGACGTCTATCCACTTGTATTGAGAGGTCTATTAATCCTTCCAGTGTCCTGGGTAAATCTGTGCGAGCTAATTCATCCTTCAGGGAATCATTTAACCCCAGTCTGTATTGATTCGAGAGCGAAACATCACTCCATTCAGAGTCCTTAGCGTATAACTTAAATTCTGTTAAGTATTCTTCTACAGGACGGCGGACCTGTTTAAGTGAACGCATATTGGTTTCAGCGGAGAGTTGTTTATGAGTGTCTTCATATAAAGTACCCATCTGTGAAAAAAAATCTGATAGAGATCCTAGTATGGGATCCTCATTCTCAAAAAAAACATCTGCCCATTTGCGGGGTTCCCCTCTTAAAAAGGAGATAACAGTCATTACTTTAATTCTTTCAGAGAAATATGTCTTAGGTCTCATCTGAAAAAGTAATATACAAGCATTACGAAACTGTCTGAAGGTTGCCCTGTCTCCTGTGAACAGGTCTGGGAGGGATACCTGAGGTTCTGGTGTGTTATCCCTAACCATTACCTTGAGAGTATAATTTTGCGCTTTCAATTCTCTAAGTCCCTGTGTTAACTGATCCACACGCTGGGACAAACTGTAAACAATATTTGGTAGATCTGCTGGATCCATTTTTATATGGTCAATTATTATGTAATGTAACAAGAAAATAACCTCTTACTTTTTTTGAATATTGGATCTCAACTGCAGATCTATCTGTGCTTTGTTTTGTCAGAGAGAAAAATTAAGGAAAAACAAGGAACGTCCCTTTAAGAGTTCCTGATTATCTCGTTACAGGAAAGAGTAAATAATTCCTGTAGTCTTGCTTAATGTAGAAGTTCTATTGAATATAGCTTGAATGAGTATGCTGTTAAATCTTTGTACCTGTGACTTTAAATCCGGAGGAACTCTGAGTGCTGCGAGTGGAAGCAGTTCGTTTGCAGCGTGAGCTTAAAGGTGTGGTTCTGCTGACCAATCTGAACAGAGCTGGAGAGTTGCTGCTTGTATCGGGGAAAGAGAGATTAGACCAGCATGAACGGAGTGTGCGGCTCTGACGTCAGCGAGGAGGTGTGTATGTGAGCACCAATCAGGTGCGAGGAAAAATGGGAGCTCCGTAACCAGCAAAAGCAAGTAATAATGTCTTTTAACAGATGCGGTAGTGACCGTGAATTTACTAGATGCGTTCCTGGATGGTCTAGACAGGTTTGAAGGCTTTTCCTGGGGAAAGTTGGTATAGATGCTATGAAGCTAGGTTGCGGTAAGACCAGGTGGGCTGGATTTAAATGCATTCCTTCTTCGTAGCTGCAGCTTCCAAACTATGAAAACAGCTAGTTGGTCTTTGGCTCAAAGAGAGCTTAGAATAATCCAATGAAGTGAAGTAGATCAAATCTTCAGAGTTGTAGTATGCAAGTAAACGCTATATCTTTGCTACACAACTCAAAATAATTGACAGAGTATGCTAGGAATTGTGGGAGTTTATAGAGCAGGTCTTAAAGAGACATACCATACAAGAATATACGTTACAACCTGGGAACGAACAACAGTATAATAGCTTGTTCTATGGCTGCTTCTTGGGTGCTAACTAGCCATAGAACGAACTATTATACTATTGTTCGTTCCCAGGTTCAGCGCTTCTCTGTTTTTATTTATACAAGCAAGAAATGTCAAGAGCCAAATCAGTCCTCACAGCAACCAGGCAGAAGGGAGATCCAAAGCAAAGTCAAATAAGAATTCAAAGGTCAAAATCAGACATCTAAACAGCAAACAGAAGGCTTCTCACAATCGGACATTGACATAAACAATAAGATTGACTCAATATCAAGGAAGGAAGTGTCTGGCCAGTCAGATTTGAATAGTCTGGGATGATTACCAAACCACTTACAGCTGGCAAATAAGTGAAGCTAAAGAGCCAGTAAATGGAAGTATACTGTCCCCAGATAACAGTATGATCCAATGCTTTCTAGTGGCTCAGAGGAAAGTGACCAAACTGCAAGCTAAGAGTCTCAAGAACAATCCTGGGCATATACATGACAATGAAATGCTGGAAAAGTTAGGTGAAGTGAGGTTTGAGGCCTTTTAAACATTATCTCACCTTTATGATGTGAATCTAGCCCATTAACATCTTCAGTGCTTATGTATTAATGGGGGGGTCAGCTGCAGGAGGCCTACAATTATTAATACATATAACCGAGTGCACTACATATTATTTATTTATTTATTTATTTATTTACACCAATGCAGCTTTTAGCTCATAACCTTTTCTTCCTTGTATTTTTCATTTTGATTAAAAAAAATCTGAAAAAAATAAATGTTTTTTTCTTCCATTTTATACAATATCGTTTAAACGAACACATCACTGAAAGTAAACATTTTTATAAAAGCACTAGTTCTGAATATTCTAGTGCCAATAATCTGTAGCTATTCATAGTTTGATGGAAAATACTTGCACAAAATTGTTAAGAATGCAGAATGATTTTTACTACTTGCTAATAACAAAATCATTGACATGCTTGTGCATAGAAATAGCATCCATCCAACACAGATATAAATTTATTTTTTTACTATTTATTCTTAACAAATTGTTGACTTATTAGTTCCAAGTTATCGACTGGCAGGTAGAAAAGGTTCTGCTGCCCACAATTATAATTGAACATATGCTTCTCCCGCCCTCTTGTGCACAGGACTTGTCAAGCCCCCCGGATGAACAAGTTTAGCTGCCTCCCCATCTTTATAACTTGAGCCAAATATGCAGAACATAAAAAAGGAGAATTACAAAATGGTGATTAGAAAATGCCTGCTGGGCACACAGATACCAAACGTAAATGCTTTATTAATCCCTTGGCTACCACAGTCCATAAATAGGCAACATTTCATATGAATGTACAAGCATGCCATTTTCATGATTAAATAAAAAAAATGCCATCTTTAAGCAATAAGGGCTAAACAACTTTCCAGTCCCAATTTAACATAATAAAATATGCGTTAATCCATGGAAAAACATATCCAGCACTTGCATTTAAATATCAGTGATTGTCATATTTGTTGATTTACTTTTATTTTCATTTTTTTATACATTATCCCCTCCAATTCTGACACTCACTTATAATAAATAGCATTAACTTATAACAGATGACAACTCATGCAAGAAATAGTCACCCCCGTGCTTGCCCCAACATCACCAAAATGTGCCTGTCCATCACACTAAAGGAAGGTCCTTTTTAAATAAATACGTCCCATCAACCATTTTCAAGAGGTACCTACCAATCTATAACAAACTATCAACCCCTTAGGGCGAGCACCCCTGCAAAGCTGCAACATATAACCATACTGCAATCAGAGATTGTAGTGGGAGCTTATCTTTACTGTCTGTATCCAGAACTAAAAAAACACTTCTGCTCACCTACACTATAATACCAACCATACCCAATTTTCTAATATTATTCCCTCCACAAGGTCAACATGGGGTCACAACCCCCTTCTTCGGTGTTTCATTCTGAGGGTTATCTTTCCTCCATTTAACATTTTCATTATATTGTTGAGGATTCAATGGTGAGTTAAAGGAAATAAAAGATGTCTTGAGATATCAAACATATTTTTTTTTCTTAATTCCATAACTGGCGCATACTACAAATTTGCAAGAAGTCATAGACCAACTGAAGCATGTGGTTCTTGTAAAAAAAAAAAAAAATGCTATGCTTTAGTTATAAAAAGATATATTTAATCTAAAAAAGAACACTATAAGAAATATAAAATTCCAGAAAAGGTGTCATACATGGAAAGGCATTCCTTGTATAGTCTTTATTTTTTGATAAAATATCCTTTTTCAAGATCATTAGTAGATTACTGAACATGTGGTGTGTAAAAGCTAAAAAGGGGTAAACATTTATCTTCTGAACACAGATATAAAACATTTATTTTGTTAAATCCATGGTCAACAGCTCACACATTTGTAACATGTGTAAACTTGGGGGCCAAATTATTATTGTTCGGACGGACATGATACGCTGTAGCAAATCATGTCCTCCGCTAGCAGGGGATGTCAATCAACCCAATCGTATCACACAGGAGATCATACAGTGGATGAGCATAGGACTAATAGTGCAACTGGGTCTGAGAGTAAGGGTGAGAATAGCACATACATGTGTGAAAGGGTTGGAGAGTGTGTGTTTGTGTTTGTGTAAGCTTGAAAGAATGGCTGAGAATGTGCATAACAAAGGTAATCTGCCTGGTGGGAGTATAAGAGAGTATGGTGAGTAAAATGTCTGTCTGTGTGTACATAAGGTTAGGGGAGTTCCTGGAGGTGTGGTAAGATTAGCAGATAAACTGGGAGGGTATAAGGATAGGATTATACCTGTCTGTGTATATTTAAGTATGGAAAAAGCCTGGGGTTTGTTGAAGAGCTGCTTGGAAATGTGTAAATAACATTGGAGGAGCACTTGAGGATGTGAGTAAGAATGAGCAATTGCCAGGGAGTGTGAGCAAGGGTGGCAATACTCCTAATGGTTGTAAAAGTAGTAGTATGTCTGGGGTTGCATATAAGGCTAGAAAAGGCTAGAAAATGCACCTAAGGGGTGAGAGGTCTTGGGTGTGCATAAGAGTAACTTGTTGGCACTCCTAAAAGTGTGTGGCTGTGGTATAGTGCTTGTTTATGTGTGTACATGAGGTTGGAAGATTGTCAGGGTGGGTGCATAATTGCATAATCGCAGGATAGTAACTGTGGGTTTTGTGTAAGAGTGGGAGATTTCCTTATGCTTCAAACTAATCATCTCCTCCTACAGCATGGGAGAGTTAATTATCTTTGATATTAGAGTTATAGGATAACAGTCCTTTACGCTTCAATGAAAATTGATTGAACACGCTTGGTCCTTGAGGACCCTTTTAAACCCTTATCGACCGGCATACTCTATAAGTCGTGTGGTTATTAGGGGTTTCCTAGCACAGCTTTGCCTGAACTGTGCTAGTACTGCATGCCTAATTTCTGAAGACATGCAGATATAGTGCAGTCTTGCCGATATCAGAAAGGCCTGCACTATGACAAAGCATGATAAAGGACTAGATTACGAGTGGCACAGTCAAATGTTTTTAACATTGAGAAATATACATATACACATTTAAAAACCTTAATATATATGTACACATATATTAACGTACAGGTGGCCCTCAGTTTACAACGGTTCAATTTGCACCGTTTCAGAATAACAACCTTTTTTTTCAGTCATGTGACTGCTACTGAAAAGCATTGAGAAGCAGTGCATTGATTAAAACAGCCAGTAGGTGGAGCTGTCCGCTTGTGTTACAGCAAAGATATGCAAGCCAAGCAAGCTGAAATTAATCAGTTTAACCAGACCTGAGCTATCGAGCAGCTTGCAAAGGAACAAGATCTTCCTGTCTATGAATCAGTCCAGATTGGAATGCATAGAAAGAACTGTTTGCAGAAAAATGCAACTAAAGTCTGTGTTGTGTGATTATTTTATTAGGTTTATAATGCTGTTTAGCAAATGTTTTTGTTCATTTAACTTAGTTTAATTATATATTCTGTGTTGTGTGATTATTTTATTAGGTTTATAATGCTGTTTAACATTTAAAGTCTTCATTTCAAAGCTTTAAAAATAATCTATGAGGTGTTACTTATGCCAATTTTGAGAGGGGCCTGGAACCTAACTCCCTCACTTCCCATTGACTTACATTATAAACTGGGTTTCAATTTACAACGGTTTCGATTTACAACCATGTCTTCTGGAACCTAACCCCGGCGTAAACTGAGGGCTACCTGTATATATATATATATATATATATATATATATATATATATATATCTATATATATATATATATATATATATATAAAAGTGCATTATAGCCCTTTGCCATTAAATGGCCATGATAACCAAATGTTGAAACACTTGAAAGTGATGCAGCATAGCTATAAAAAGTTGACTAGAAAATATCACCTGAACATCTCTATGTAAAAAAGGAAGATATTTTATCTCAAAATGTCCTAAGTATTCAAACCCCATTTCAAAGGGATTTAAGCAAATCAGTATGTCTGTCCCAGGACAGGCAAGGGAATGAGCCTCGTGCACTCTCATGTTATTTCCGTATTCAGTTTAAGGAAGTTTACTATGAAATCTCATGAGAGTTAAGTCAAATCTCATGAGATCACAGTAAAAGAGTTCATGACCTCAGCACTGTTGATGCTGATTGGCTGCTGTTCATCTCTTATTATTTATTTTTTACCTGCAGCTGGACAGCAGCTGAAGTATAACTTTTTACACAGGACTTACTCTGCTGAGCTGAGGAAATTGTGAGGTAAAATATCTTCCTTTTCTACATAGAAATGCTTTTTTTTTATGACACTCCCTCCTCCCCCTGCATTCAGACCTCCGTAACACTTTCATTTTTTCTAGCCATCCTATGTTTTAAGATATAATCTGTAAATTTCATCAAATTGGTCAGTATTGCTTCAGAGTTGAAAAAGGAAGGCACTCTTCCAAAAGCTTGTCATCTTATAAATGTATAGTTAGTCCAATAAAAAGTATCATTAATCAATGCAATACTCTGTTATTTTGATATCTAAATCTCTGGACTAACACGGCTACTCCGATAAACGCGACTATATATATATATATATATATATATATATATATATATATACAGTGGATATAAAAAGTCTACACACCCCTGTTAAAATGTCCGGTTTCTGTGATGTAAAAAAATGAGGCAAAGATAAATCATTTCAAAACTTTTTCCACCTTTAATGTGACCTATAAACTGTACAACAACAAACTGAATCTTCTAGGTGGAGGGAGGTAAAAATAAAAACATAAAATGATATGGTTGCATAAGTGTATAACTGGGGATGTAGCTGTGTTTAGAATTGAGCAATCAGATTAAAAATCATGATAAATTGGAGTCAGTACACACCTGCCATCATTTAAAATGCCTCTGATTAACCCCAAATAAAGTTCAGCTGTTCTAGTAGCTCTTTCCTGACATTTTCTTAGTCGCAACCTATAGCAAAAGCCATGGTTCGCAGAGAGCTTCCAAAGCATCAGAGGGATCTCATTGTTAAAAGGTATTAGTCAGGGGAACGGTACAAAAGAATTTCCAAGGCATTAGAAATGTAAATCACTAAGGACTGACACCCAGCTTAAGACGTTTAGCAAGGATCGTATGCATTATCTAGCAGTGTGATCACTAGATAGATAATGCATACGATCCTTGCTAAACATCTAATGCTGGGTGTCAGTCCTTAGTGATTTACATTCAGGAGGAGAGGTCATGAAAAGAAGAAGTCTTTTGAACTAATGATATGCAGCATGCAGTCCGTGGGAGCTTCCTCCTCCCTATCCCCCTCCCTCCCAGAGCAGTCAAAAGTTTTACAATAATAACACAGGAACCGGCTCTGGTAAGTGCTTACTGAGCATAAAACTTTACGGACAGAGTTTGAGGAGAGAAAAAAACCTGTGTGTGTGGGGGGAGTTAAAAACATAAACACAGTAGTTATAAGTATTTTATTTAAATTTCTGCATAACATGTTTTATATACATTAACAGGGAAATGAAATATATTTATACCCTCACTGAGAAATAACTTTTCAGACACTGCAGCTCACACGCTGCAGGGAGAGAGAGTTGTGATTCCTTCCTCTAAGTAATGTGTATGCATAGATAATATGGTGTGTGTATCATGTGACTACTGAGCCCTGTAACGCACGCTACAATATGGCAGCTTACATAGGAAATCAAGCACTGCCTCAACACTGTATTTTAAAACAATCTCCTTCAAAAGTTTGGGCTAAGAGAAACAGATAAAATAGGCAGCAGTGATTACTTTATTTTGTTTAATAAGAAAAAGTAGGTTTTTGGGATTATTAGAAGTCAGGTGTTAAGGGTCCCTTTAAGTGGGCTGTGCACAAGAGATGCCCTCACAATCTGACAGATTTGGAGTGTTTTTGCAAAGAAGAGTGGGCAAATCTTGCCAAGTAAAGATGTGCCATGCTGAAAAACGCATACCCAAAAAGTGAGTGCTGTAATAAAATCAAAGGGTGCTTCAACAAACTATTAGTTTAAGGGTGTGCACACTTATGCAACCATATTATTTTAGTTTTTTTATTTCTGCTACCTAAAAGATTTTAGTTTGTTTTGCAATTGAGTTGTACAGTTTATAGATCACATTAAAGGTGGAAAAAGTTCTTAAATGATTTTTCTTTGTCTAATTTTTTTACATCACAGAAACCTGACATTTTTGACATTTTAACAGGGGTGTGTAGACTTTTTATATCCAATATATATATATATATATATATATATATATATATATATATATATATATATATATATATATAAACAATAAAAAGTACAGTCAAATACCTGAAAACATGAAACATCATTTTCATTCAATCTTAATATTTAATAATGGTTTTAACTTTGTATGTAGTAAATATTTCACCTTTCAATGTTCTGCACATAGGGGAATATGTTTTGCGGTCCGACTATACTGCTGAAAAATTGGCCATTGCGCGTGGAATGTCTGGTAACACATATTACGAGTCATGGCGGTATAGGCTGTAACGCAAGCATTTTTGCCTTAACGCAACTCTTTATTTCCATAGCGCCGTATTACAGGTTGTGCGGTCCAGCTAAAATGCTTGCATTACAGCCTATACTGACACGAGCCATTCCGCGATCTGAGACCAGTAGTTATAGATTTTGCGAAACTAAAATGTTTCACAAAACTCATAACTAAAATGTTACAAAGTACACTAACATCCATAAACTACCTATTAACCCCTAAACTGCCACCCTCCCACATTGAAAAAACTATATTAAACCTATTGGTACCAATGGGTATTTTAGGATTTTTTTAGACTTAGGTTTTTTAATTTGGGGGGTTGGTTGGGTTTTTACATTTAGGGGGACTTTGTAATTTTTTATTGTAAAAGAGCTGTTTAATTTAGGGCAATGCCCTACAAAAGGCCCTTTTAAGGGCAATTGGTAGTTTATTGTTAGGTTAGGGGGTGTTTTTATTTTGGGGGGCCTTTTATTTTTATAGGGCTATTAGATTAGGTGTAATTGTTTTTATTTTTGATAATTTTGTTTATTATTTTTGTAATCTTAGATTTTTTTATTTTTTTCGTAGTATTAGCTTTATTTAAATTTGTAATTTAGGTTTTTTAATTGGTAGTTTTTTTTTTTTATTAGAATAGTTATGTTAGGTTAATTTATAGTTTAATCTTATTTTTTTTTATTTCACAGGTAAGTTTTTATTTATTTTAAGATTGTTATATTGTAACTTTTAATTTAAAGTTAGAGGTGTGTTAGGTTTAGGGGTTTATAGTTTAATTTAGTGTTTTGCGAATGGGGGGGCTGGCAAGTTAGGGTTAAAAGGTTTATTTTATTAGTTGCTATGTGGGGGGCCGGCATTTTAAGGGTTAATATGTTTATTATAGTAGTAGTGATGTGGGTGTGCGGCGGATTAGGGGTTAGTAGGTTTATTATAGTAGTAGCGATGTGGAAGGGCGGCGGATTAGGGGTTACTAGATTTATTTATTATTTGCGTTGTGGGGGGCTGGCGGTTTAGGGATTAATAGGTTTATTTAGTGTTGCGATGTCGGAGAGCTGCAGATTAGGGGTTAATAACTTTATTTAGTGTTGGCAATGTCGGGGGCAGCGGATTAAGGGTGTTTAGACTAGGGGTTTATGTTAGGGTGTTAGGTTTAAACATACACTTTCTTTTCCCCATAGATATCAATGGAGTTGCATTACAGCGATTTGCCATTCCTCGATCGCAGTTGTTAGTTTTTTTCTAACACTATCTCCCCATTAATGTCTATGGGGAAAGCGTGCACGAGCACATAAACTCAGCCCTTGGCTTTTGTGCGGTATGGATCTTAACGCACCATAACGCTCAGCACAAGGAGGTTTTTCAGTAACTTGTAATGGCAGCGCTATGGAAAGTGTGATACCGCTCATTTTATTGTGTTATTTACGCACCCGGTATAGCGCAAAACTTGTAATCTAGGCAAATGTTTGTATTTCTATTTTTGCAAAAGCGATTTTCCTGTTTTAAATAGCTGAAGGATAGTGGCCTTGTTCACCAGTAAACCAGAGTTGCCAGTAAGCATTTGTTCCTTTAGAAAAACTTGTTAAAAAAAAATTAAAGGGACAGTCAAGTCCAAAAAAAACTTTCAGGATTAAATAGGGAATGTAATTTTAAACAACTTTCCAATTTACTTTTATCACCAATTTTGCTTTGTTCTCTTGGTATTCTTAGTTGAAAGCAAAACCTAGGAGGTTCATATGCTAATTTCTTAGACCTTGAAGACTGCCTCTAATCTGAATGAATTTTGACTACTAGATGGCATTAGTTCATGTGTTTCATATAGATAACATTGAGCTCATGCACGTGAAGTTACCCTGGAGTGAGCACTGACTGGCTAAAATGCAAAACTGTCAAAAGAACTGAAATAAGGGGGCAGTTTGCAGAAGCATAGATACAAGGGAATCACAGATGTAAAAGTTTATTTCTATACCAGTGTTGGTTATGCAAAACTGGGGAATGGTTAATAAATGGATTATGTTTCTTTTTAAAGACAGATTTGTAGGATTTGGGGCATTTCACCGTCTACAGTACACAATATAATGAAAAGATTCAAGGAATCCGGTTAAATCTCGGTGCATAAAGGGCAAGGACGAAAACCACTTCTGAATGTGCGTGATCTCCGATCCCTCAGACGTCACTGTCTCAAAAACCGTCATGAGTATGTAATGGATAATCTGACATGGACTCGGGAATACTTTACGCAAACCTTTATCAGTCAAAACCATTTGCCGCTGCATCTACAGATGTAAGTTAAGGCTTTACTATGCAAAGCAGAAGCCATACATCAACACTGTCCAGAAGTGCCGCCGACTTCTCTGGGCTCGGTCTCATCTGAGATAGACAGTAGTAAAGTGGAATCATGTTTTGTGGTCTGACGAGTCAACATTTCAAATCATTTTTGGTAAAAACAGCAGTTGTATTCTCCGGACCAAAGAGGAAAAGGATCATGCAAGCTGTTATCAGTGTCAGGTAAAAAACTCAGTGTTTGTCATGGTATGGGGGGGTGTCAGTGCCCATGGCATGGGAAACTTGAACATCTGTGAGGGCACCATTAATGCAGAAAGATATGTATACATTTTGGAGCAACATATGCTGCCATCCAGAAGACGTCTTTTCCAGCAGGACAACGCCAAACTACATTCTGCTAGGATTAAAATCGCATGGTTGCGTAAGCAGAGCGTGCAGGTGCTAGAATGGCTTGGCTGCAGTCCTGACCTGTCTCCCATTGAGAATATGTGTGGGGAATTATGAAGCGCAAAATAAGGCAATGAAGGCCCCCATACAGTTGCACAGCTGAAGACATGCATAAGGGATAAATGGGGGAAAATACGCTTGCTAAACTTAACCAACTGGTGTCTTCAGTGCCCAAATGCTTAAACAGTGTTATTAAAAGAAAAGGTGATGTTACACAGTGGTATAAAGTCGACTGTCCCAACTTTTTTGGAGTGTGTTGCAGTCATCGGATTTGAAATGAGTGTATATTTTCAAAAATACACTAAATTCACAAAGTAAAATATCAAATAATGTGTTTTCATTATAGTACAGGGTGAATTGATTTTTCAAATGGCTTTTTTTTTTTTTTTTTTGCATTTTCCATACTGTTCCAATTGGAATTGGGGTTGCTTATGAGTCCCTCTAGGTAGTGTGGGACAAAAGCACAATTTTTACATAAAAGCTATTTAATGTCATACAGTATAGGCAGACACAAAGTGGATGAGTTTAACTTTCCTGTTACCATGGACCAATAAGCATTTTTTAGCTTGGAGCTAACACAATCAGACCCTCATTAAGCAGCCACTCATTTATAATGATGTTGACATGCCTAATAAATAATCTATGTTTCAGCTCATTAACTATATGATTGTGTTTTTTTTTTAATTTACAAACATATTAAACATTAACATTAACTCCTTAAGGCAGAGTTCCCAGCCATCCTACATATTGCTGGTTTGTCACTGTTTGTGAGATCTGCTGCTATCTCTGCCACTAGTTATCTCTGTCTTATATATGGAAGAGAAACCAAAGACCACTTGGTGATGCCCCAGGACAGCCCTAACTAGACCCACTGCTTGACCAATTGTGTCT
The DNA here is from genome assembly GCF_027579735.1 of Bombina bombina. Classification (NCBI taxonomy): domain Eukaryota; kingdom Metazoa; phylum Chordata; class Amphibia; order Anura; family Bombinatoridae; genus Bombina; species Bombina bombina. The sequence continues at coordinate 828,739,921 of NC_069504.1, forward strand.
ATGTCAAGCTCTAGCCTGTCAGTCAGGGAACAACTCAACAACACTCAACTGAAGCGTCTCAGTCCCTAATTAGATGTTTTAAGACACATTATCTAGAGGCCTGTACTAGTCCTTTAGAAGAGTTTTGCCAGTTGTCTCTTATGGCTTGTCATGGGGTTTACAGAATTGATGCTATTCCAAACTATTTTCAAAGTATTCAAGCCCATCATAAAGTAGTTTTGATTTTTTTTTTAATTCATACCAATAGATTTGATCATTGGAATCCCCATGTTTGACTGTTTTTAGAGGCATTTCTACATTGTTCAATTTTTTTTTTTTTCATTCTTAAGGTTTTTGCTTCTGGTAAGTTTGAATGTAAATAAAAAGGCCGAGATGACAACATGGAAGAAGGGGTTAATTGACGCCACTTGGAAGGAAGGAGACAGGTCAGGTTGAGGGCAAGGGGTTGGGCAGAGTCGGAATAAGTTTATAAGCCCCCTAATATGAAAACATCCACGGCTGCTGTGTTTTAAGAATAATGTGGCTAGATTACAAGTGGCACAGTATTTTTTTTTTGCAATCGCAAAAATTCAGCTAGAGTTAAGCTTTTTGCGCTAGTCAGGTTGCGTTCATATTACAAGTCTAAAAAAAACATATTTTGCTCTAGCGTTAACCCGAATAGTGCAAAAAACCTAACTTAAAGGGACAGTAAACACCAAAATATGTTATTGTTTAAAAACAATTAATATACTTTTACCTCTGTAATTACCTTGTATCTAAGCTTCTGCTGACTGCCTCCTTTTCTCAGATCTTTTGACAGACTTTCATTTCAGGCAATTAGTGCTGACTCTTAAATAACTTCACGTGCATGAGCACATTATCTTTATGAAACACATGAACTAACGCCCTCTAGCTGTGGAAAAAATGTAAAATGCATTCATTTAAGAGGCGGCCATCAAGAAATTAGCATATGAGCCTTCCTAGGTTTAGCTTTCAACTAAGAATAACAAGAGAACAAGGCAAATTTGATGATAAAAGTAAATTAGAAAGTTGTTTAAAATGTCATTCCCTATTTGAATCATGAAAGTTTAATTTGGACTTTACTATCTCTTTAAGTTTTTGTGTGCTTGTATTCCCACATAGAAATCAATGGGAAAAAAGTGTAAAAAAACACCTGCGATTGCGCAAACAGCGTAGCATATTCGCATTAGAAAATTTGAAATTTACAGTAAATACATAGCTAAAATCTTTATTAAATATGAATATTGCATAAATATGTTTTATCATGGTTTCATTTACTTAATGGCAAAGGACTCTAATGCACTTATATATATGTCTATATGTGTATATATATATATATATATATATATATTAATGTTTTTATATGCGTATATATGACTGTAAATACATATATATATATATATATATACATATAAATACATTAATATATATGTAGACATATATATATATATATATATATATATACATATATACCAGTATATATATATATATATATATATACACATATATTTAGCAATGTATATGTATGTGTCTTAATGTTAAAACCATTTGCAGACTTTTTTTCTTCACCTGAGATCTCATATCTTTGAGCCCTTATAACTTTTGTGCATTATTTTTTTTATATAATTTTTATGAGACAGTGTTATTATGAGTGTAACTGTACTTTGCAATGTATTTTGGAAGTGTTTTGTGCAACTTTTTTGTTTCAGAAAACAGTTAACCACAACTCTGAGATCACGGTAATGATTGAAGCGTAAATGACGATTACGCTAGTGCAATTGCGATTTTGCTCAGTTTATAATATCAGCGCAATGAAAAAGGCTTGTGTAAAGACAAAATCGCTGGTGCAAAACTGTTTGCGCCTTACTTGTAATCTAGCCCATGATGTTTAATGGTTGTTGTTAATTTTATGTTAATAAACAAGTTGCAGCCTTTTTATACCAAATGTAAGTTTTCTTTTTTGAGGGTGAAAAGTGTAGGTTGACTTTAAAATGTGGGGTCATCTTTGTTTACTGGTTTAATAAAAAATAATAAAACAAATCTATTTAATCTATTTAGCTTTACAAAATGAAATAAATGCAAACAGTAGAATGTTAATTTATTATTGTAATAAGGTGTTTGCTTGTTTGAAAGGTAAATGATAAAATATCAATATCCAAATCAATTTACCAAAATTTTACCCAAAAAAGCTGGTCATGAATTAATATAAATGATTATTGGGATAATAAACTCATATCACTTAACAAAAATTAAGCACTGCATTGCAAAATAAATGTTTTTGATCATCATTTAACACTTTTAACCCTTTGCAGGTGGTTAAACACATAGCATTGCTGTGTTGCTAGCCTTAAAATGGCATGAGCTAACAAATTAGATCAGTTGATTCAATTAAAAATAATAATATATTTTTTTTATTGGTCCAAGATAATGCAATATCTGAAATTTGTTTTAAAGCTGCTATTCAGCCAGGGAATTAGCTGAATACATGTCTATTAAAGGAAAGCCTTGTAAATAAAAGATATTTATGTTGTCTTTCTATAGAATAACATATCAGATAACTTAGGGCTTGTTTCCATTGAGCCATAATTACGTTTGTGTGTAGTGATGTCGCGAACCTAACATTTTTTTCGTTCGCGTACAGCGAACGTGAACTTCCGCAAAAGTTCGTGAACCGGGCAAACCGCCATTGACTTCAATAGGCAGGCGAATTTTAAAACCCACAGGGACTCTTTCTGGCCACAAAAGTGATGGAAAAGTTGTTTCAAGGGGACTAACACCTGGACTGTGGCATGCCGGAGGGGGATCCATGGCAAACCTCCCATGGAAAATTACATAGTTGATGCAGAGTCTGTTTTTAATCCATAAAGGGCATAAATCACCTAAAATTCCTAAATTGTTTGGAATAACGTGCTTTAAAACATCAGGTATGATGTTGTATCGTTCATGTAGTGTAAGGGTTACGCCCACTTCACAGTGACAGACCAAACTCCCTGTTTAACGCACCACAAACATCCGCAAACAGTCCATTTGCACAACCGCAAACTCCCCATAGATCAATAGATGCAATAGATACATTTGATAATAGATACGATAGATTTGATAGATAAATAGATAGATTTGATGGATAGATAATTTCCCAGACAGAGAATTACAAGACGGTTGGTCTGGGACCCATGGTAATGTTCCCAGAGGCAGTTGCGGCGCCCCAAGGCTCTGATTTGAACAGAGCACTCTGTGTATCTGCCCTCGGCCGAAATCGGAACATTCTTTAGCTTTCTGCCTGTCGGCCAAATGTCCGTCTGCCAAATGTCCTTCTGCATTTTGTCAGAGCACTGTGTACAATCTACTGTGCCACCAGATAGGAGTGGTGTTTTAACTAGTACTATTCTTATCAGTTTAATCCCTGTTACGTCCCCTATCAGGGGATGTGTATATGGCATGGATTTTAGGAACCGGGAGATGGAAAAAGATGCTTGGACACCCAGTACAGGTCGTTCTCCTTCAGCCTTTTTATACGAGGGTCCCCGACCCTCAACAGGCATCATTTTTAGGAACCCGGAGATAATTTTTAGGAACCGGGAGATGGAAAAAGATGCTTGGTCGGTCCTCCTACTTCAAATTTTGGGCACTGCGCGTGCAATCTACTGTGCCACCAGATATGAGTGGTGTGTTAAGTAGTACTATTCTTAGCAGTTTAATCCCTGTTATGTGCCTTTTTTTTTGGTTTGGGTTTTGAAGCCACAGTGCAGCACCAGAGGCCAGAAAAATTAGGCATGTACACATGCCTGAAAAATTAGGTATTGTTGCAGCCGCTGCTGTAGCAGCGGCCATAAAAATTGATGTTTGTTTGACAGTTAGAAAGTGCCCTAAAACATTGTGGCTTGAACCCTAGTTGTTGTCGGATAAGTCACGCAAGTCATCCGGCATTTGAAGATAAAATACAGCAGTGTGTGGACCATTTTTAGCCCAAGGCAGCTCATCTCATCAGGCCTTTTTTACTCGAATGTATCGCCCAATGTCAGTCCCTTCGGGATCCATCCCTCATTCATTTTAATAAAGGTGAGATAATCAAGACTTTTTTGACCTAGGCGACTTCTCTTCTCAGTGACAATACCTCCTGCTGCACTGAAGGTCCTATCTGACAGGACACTTGAAGCGGGGCAGGCCAGAAGTTCGATTCCAAATTGGGATAGCTCAGGCCACAGGTCAAGCCTGCACACCCAGTAGTCAAGAGGTTCATCGCTCCTCAGAGTGTCAAGATCTGCAGTTAATGCGAGGCAGTCTGCTACCTGTCGGTTGAGTCGTTCTCTGAGGCTGGATCCCGAAGGGCTGTGGTGATGCATAGGAGTTAAAAAGGTCCGCATGTCCTCCATCAACAACACATCTGGAAAGCGTCCTGTCCTTGCCGGCGTGGTCGTGGGAGGAGGAGTATTACTTTCATCTCTTCCCCTGTTAGATTCCCGTTGTGCTGTGACATCACCCCTATTTGCTGTGTAAAGCATACTTTTTAATTTATTTTTTAACTGCTCCATCCTTTCTGACTTGTGGGAATTCGGTAACATTTCAGTCACTTTATGCTTATACCGGGGGTCTAGTAGCGTGGACACCCAGTACAGTTCGTTCTCCTTCAGCTTTTTTATACGAGTGTCCCTCAACAGGCACGACAGCATGAAAGACCCCATTTGCACAAGGTTAAGGTTGGATGCCGAGCTACTCATGTACCATTCCTCATCCTCACTGATCTCACTGAAGGTATCTTCTTCCCCTCAGCCACCTACAACACCATGGGTACCAGATAGGTGACAACATTGAGCACCCTGGGATGCCTGTTGTGCTTGGTCTTCCTCCTCCTCCTCAAAGCCACATTCCTCCTCTGACTCCTCTTCCTCACAATCCTCTTCCTGCATTGCTGCTGGTCCAGCAAGCGATGCTGATAAGGCTGTTTCTGGTGGTGATGGAGACCACAACTCTTCCTTTTCCTCTTCACGCTCATCTACGGCCTGATCCAGCACTCTTCGCAGGGCACGCTCCAGGAAGAAAACAAATGGTAAGATGTCGCTGATGGTGCCTTTGGTGCGACTGACTAGGTTTGTCACCTCCTCAAAAGGACGCATGAGCCTACAGGCATTGCACATGAGCGTCCAGTAACGTGGAAAAAAAATCCCCAGCTTTTTCTTGTTGGAGCAGGCGGTCGAACATTAGGAGTGTTGAATTCCAACGTGTCGGGCTGTCACAAATCAAGTGCCTCACTGGCAGGTTGTTTCGCCGCTGGATATTTGACAAGTGCACCATGGCCGTGTAGGAACGCCTGAAATGGACACACACCTTCCTGGCCTGCTTCAGGACATCCTGTAAGCCTGGGTACTTATGCACAAAGCGTTGTACAATCAGATTACACACATGTGCCATGCACGGCACATGTGTCAACTTGCCCAATTTCAATGCCGCCACCAAATTAATTCCATTGTCAGAAACAACTTTGCCGATCTCCAGTTGGTGCGGAGTCAGCCACTGATCCACCTGTGCGTTCAGGGCGGACAGGAGTGCTGGTGCGGTGTGACTCTCTGCTTTCAGGCAAGTCAACCCCAAGACGGCGTGACACTGCCGTATCCGGGATGTGGAATAGTACCTGGGGAGCTGGGGGGGTTGCCGTTGATGTGGAGCAAGACACAGCAGCAGAAGAGGACTCAGCCGAGGAGGTTATGGAAGAGGATGGAGTAGAAGAGGTGGCAGCAGGCCTGCCTGCAAGTCATGGTGGTTTCACCAACTCCTCCTCTGCAGAGCCAGGCATTCCATGCTTGACAGCCATCAGCAGGTTTACCCAATGCGCAGTGTAGGTGATATAACTGCCCTGACCATGCTTTGCAGACCAGCTATCAGTGGTCAGATGGACCCTTGCCCCAACGCTGTGTGCCAGACATGCCATTACATCCTTTTGCACAATCGAGTACAGGTTGGGGATTGCCTTTTGTGCAAAGAAATTTCGCCCGGGTACCTTCCACTGCGGTGTCCCAATAGCTACAAAATTTTTGAACGCCTCAGACTCCACCAGCTTGTATGGTAAAAGCTGGCGGGCTAACAGTTCAGACAAGCCAGCAGTCAGACGCCGGGCAAGGGCGTGACTTGTTGACATTGGCTTCTTACGCTCAAACATGTCCTTGACAGACACCTGACTGTGGGCAGATGAGTAGGAACTGCTCCGGAAGAGAGACGGATTGGCGGATGGTTGAGAGGGGGCAAGTAGCACAGCAGTGGTTGACGTGGCTGAAGATGCTGGACCAGGAGGAGGATGGCGGCTTTGAGTTTGTGTGCTGCTTGTCCTCATGTGTTCTTCCCATAGGTGTTTGTGATGTGAGATCATGTGCCTTCGCAAAGCAGTTGTACCTAGGTGGGTGTTGGACTTCCCATGACTCAGTTTCTTTTGGCACAGGTTGCAAATGGCATTGCTGTTGTCAGAGGCAGACACATAAAAAAAATGCCACACTGCTGAGCTCTGCGATGACGGCATTCTGGTGGTGGCAACAGCATGCGTTGATTGGCGTGCTGTCTGGCTGACCCTGGGTGCCGATGCATGCTGTCTGTCTGTGCCACTAGCTCCTTGCGATGACCTCCCCCTGCTTCCAACTCGTCTCCTCCTCCTGCTCCTCTCTGTCTCCCCATCTGAACTTTCCACCTGTTCTTCTTCTCTTCTACCGGGTGCCCACGTGACATCCATGGACGCATCATCATCATCAACCCCTTCACTTGTATCTAACAACTCAACAACGGAAGCAACGGCGGGTACAACATCATCATCATTATCATCACACCGTGCGTCGTCCATGTCTGTAATGCTGCCTGACTGAGACATATCACAGTTATCTACATCCTCTGTCAATGATGGTTGTGAATCACTCATTTCTTCACACTGAGGTGTACATAACTCCTCTGACAGATCAAGTGAGGCGGCTGTGGTGCTAGTGTCGGTGGTGGCGGCAGGCGGGCGAGTGGTAAGTTGAGAGGTGCCCGAAGCTAAGCTAGAGGAGGAGGATGGTGCATCAAGGTTACGAGCGGAAGCTGTAGAAGATTGGGTGTCCTGTGTTATAAAGTCAACTATTTCATCAGAACTTATCGTGTTCATGGTACGTGGCCTAATACTGGGCATTATTCTATGGCCAAAGGGAATCACAGCACCACGACCACGACGGCCCCTGCGGGTTGGCCTGCCTCTGCCTGTCATTTTTTTTTTCAGTTAGTGCTACTATGCGTGCAAGCTACTGTGAGTGGGCACAGTATACGCTGTGAGCCTGACACAAAAAAACAGACTGATGTTTCACAGTCAAATTTTTTTTTTTTTTAAATGTACACTGACACTACTATTAAACAAGATAATATGAGTGGTGGCACTGCGCAAGTGGGCACAGTATACGCTGTGAGCCTGACACAAAAAAGCAGACTGATGTTTCACAGTCAAAATAGTTTTTTTATTTTTAAAATGTACACTTACACTACTATTAAACAAGATAATGTGAGTGGTGGCACTGGGCAAGTCGGCACAGTATACGCTGTGAGCCTGACACAAAAAAGCAGACTGATGTTTCACAGTCAAAAATGTTTTTTTATTTTTAAAATGTACACTTAAACTACTATTAAACAAGATAATAGGAGTGGTGGCACTGGGCAAGTGGGCACAGTATACGCTGTGTGTGAGCCTGACACAAAAAGGCAGACTGATGTTTCACAGTCAAAATAGTTATTTTAGTTTTAAATGTACACTTACACTACTATTACACAAGATAATATGAGTGGTGACACTGGGCAAGTGGGCACAGTATACGCTGTGAGCCTGACACAAAAAAGCAGACTGATGTTTTTTATTTTTAAAATGTACACTTACACTACTATAAAACAAGATAATATGAGTGGTGGCACTGGACCAGTGGGCACAGTATACACTGTGAGCCTGATACAAAAAAGCAGACTGATGTTTCACAGTCAAAATAGGTTTTTTTTATTTTTAAAATGTACACTTACACTACTATAAAACAAGATAATATGAGTGGTGGCACTGGACCAGTGGGCACAGTATACGCTGTGAGCCTGACACAAAAAAGCAGACTGATGTTTCACAGTCAAAATAGTTTTTTTATTTTTAAATGTACACTTACACTACTATTAAACAAGATAATATGAGTGGTGGCACTGAGCAAGTAGGCACAGTATATGCTGTGAGCCTGACACACAGGCTGGCAGTGGCAGGCTGGCCTGGCAACTGAAATTAGATTACACTAGCAGACTGATGTAAAAGTTGTTTTTTTTTAAATTTACACTAATGTTACACCAGATATGAGTGGTGGCACTGAGCAAGTAGGCACAGTATATGCTGTGAGCCTGACACACAGGCTGTCAGTGACAGGCAGGTAACTGCTATTAGATTACACTAGCAAACTGATGTAAAAGTTTAAAAAAAAAAAATTACACTACTGTTACACCAGATATGAGTGGTGGCACTGAGCAAGTAGGCACAGTATATGCTGTGAGCCTGACACATAGGCTGGCAGTGGCAGGCTGGCCTGGCAACTGAAATTAGATTACACTAGCAGACTGATGTAAAAGTTTTTTTAAAAAAAATTACACTACTGTTACACCAGCCAGATATGAGTGGTGGCACTGAGCGAGTAGGCACAGTATATACTGTGAGCCTGACACACAGGCTGGCAGTGGTAGGCTGGCCTGGCAACTGAAATTAGATTACACTAGCAGATTGATGTAAAAGTTTTTTTTTTTAATTTACACTACTGTTACACCAGATATGAGTGGTGGCACTGAGCAAGTAGGCACAGTATATGCTGTATGAAATGAAAGAAAAGACAGGCGCACAAGGCATGATTCAAGTGTAGGATTTTATTATACTAGTAAAACACACGGTTAAAAACACTTACTGGATAAAAGTTAAAAGTCAGCATTGAGAGCATATGCTCATTAGGATTATCGCAGCTCCTGCAGCACCAGGGAGATAGTTGGTCCTTCTCCTCTCCGTTTACGAAAAGACTAAGTGGGCGGCAGTGTTCCGGATCCTGTCACCCCAGTCTTAGTAACGCTAGTGCTGAACAGTATTCTTTAACTGCTTTCCTGCTAAGTCTTTTGTTCGGATGCCTGACGCGTTTCCCCCGACTCCGGTCGGGCTTTATCAAAGCCTTTGATAAAGCCCGACCGGAGTCGGGGGAAACGCGTCAGGCATCCGAACAAAAGACTTAGCAGGAAAGCAGTTAAAGAATACTGTTCAGCACTAGCGTTACTAAGACTGGGGTGACAGGATCCGGAACACCGCCGCCCACTTAGTCTTTTCGTAAACGGAGAGGAGAAGGACCAACTATCTCCCTGGTGCTGCAGGAGCTGCGATAATCCTAATGAGCATATGCTCTCAATGCTGACTTTTAACTTTTATCCAGTAAGTGTTTTTAACCGTGTGTTTTACTAGTATAATAAAATCCTACACTTGAATCGTGCCTTGTGCGCCTGTCTTTTCTTTCATTTCATGTAACCATTTCTGAGCCGGGACCAGTGGGATTGCTGGCTGCGACCAGGCGGCACTACAGTGGCACTACAATCAAAATAATTTTTGCTTTTCTACGGTTCAATTGAACATTATCTCCTACAAACTCAGGACTATTCACGGAACTTACAAATATCTTCTGTGATTAACACCTAAGGTACTGTTACATAGAACTGTAAAAGACCAATTTTCTCAAATCCCAGTACAATCCTAAAGTATCAAATTCCAGATCTATTGGCTGCTATTATTATTATTTTTTATATATATGGACTTTTTTAAATCATAGATGTTTTAACCCATATCTATTTTAGGAACAAGGGGATTTGATTATTTATTTATTTCAGAATTAAGGAATATTTGTATTTTTAACATATTATCTGTTATTCATGTTTCATTCAGTTTTATTCATTGTATTTTAATTTGTATTTAGACAGTTTTCAAATATTTTCAAAGTTTTTCAAACTTTTGGATAAGCAACTCATATACCATCACAGTGGCGACAATATATAACAAATAATATTAAGTTGGCAACAACCATTTACATTTTTTTATATAAAAATATTTGTTTCAGTACATGAGCGCATAAAATCACAACCAGTGTTTTGTTCAAAACAGTATATGCTGTGAGCCTGACACACGGGCTGGCAGTGGCAGGCTGGCCTGGCAACTGAAATTAGATTATACTAGCAGACTGATATAAAAGTTTTTTTTTTAAAAATTACACTACAGTTACACCAGATATGAGTGGTGGGACTGCGCAAGTAGGCACAGTATATGCTGTGAGCCTGACACACAGGCTGGCAGTGACAGGCTGGCCTGGCAACTGAAATTAGATTACACTAGCAGACTGATGTAAAAGTTTTTTTTTTTTTTAATTTACACTACTGTTACACCAGATATGAGTGGTGGCACTGAGCAAGTAGGCACAGTATATGCTGTGAGCCTGACACACAGGCTGGCAGTGGCAGGCTGGCCTGGCAACTGAAATTAGATTACAATAGCAGACTGATGATTCACAGTCAAAAAAGTTTTTTTTTTTTAAATTTACACTAATGTTACACCAGATATGACTGGTGGTGGCACTGAGCAAGTAGGCACAGTATATTCTGTGAGCTGTGAGACACACAGGCTGGCAGTGGCAGGCAGGCAACTGCTATTAGATTACACTAGCAGACTGATGTAAAAGTTTTTTTTTTAAGTTTACACTACTTTTACACCAGATATGAGTGGTGTGGCACTGGGCAAGTGGGTCTGGCACACACGCTGGCAAGCCTGGCAGGCAGGCAACTGAAATTAGATTACACTAGCAGACTGATGATTCACAGTCAAAAAAGTTTTTTTTTTTAATTTACACTACTGTTACACCAGATATGACTGGTGGTGGCACTGAGCAAGTAGGCACAGTATATGCTGTGAGCCTGACACACAGGCTGGCAGTGGCAGGCTGGCCTGGCAACTGCTATTAGATTACACTAGCAGACTGATGTAAAAGTTTTTTTTTTTTAAATTTACACTACTGTTACACCAGATATGAGTGGTGTGGCACTGGGCAAGTGGGTCTGGCACACACGCTGGCAGGCAGGCAACTGCAATTAGATTACACTAGCAGACTGATGTTTCACAGTCAAAAAAGTTTTATTTTTTTTAATTTACACTAATGTTACACCAGATATGAGTGGTGGCACTGAGCAAGTAGGCACAGTATATGCTGTGAGCCTGACACACAGGTTGGCAGTGGCAGGCTGGCCTGGCAAATGAAATTAGATTACACTAGCAGACTGGTGTAAAAGTTTTTTTTTTAATTTACACTAATGTTACACCAGATATGACTGGTGGTGACACTGAGCAAGTAGTCATAGTATATGCTGTGAGCCTGACACACAGGCTGACAGTGGCAGGCAGGCAACTGCTATTAGATTACACTAGCAGACTGATGTAAAAGTTTTTTTGTTTTTTTTTAAATTACACTACTGTTACACCAGCCAGATATGAGTGGTGGCACTGAGCAAGTAGGCACAGTATATGCTGTGAGCCTAACACACAGGCTGGCAGTGGCAGGCTGGCCTGGCTACTGAAATTAGATTACACTTGCAGACTGATGTAAAAGGTTTTTTTTTAAATTTACACTAATGTTACACCAGATATGAGTGGTGGCACTGAGCAAGTAGGCACAGTATATGCTGTGAGCCTGACACACAGGCTGGAAGTGGCAGGCAGGCAACTGCTATTAGATTACAAAGAAAAAAAAAAAAAAAAAAAAGACTGATGTAGCCCTAAAAAGGGCTTTTTGTGGTGTTGTCCTTACAGCAGAGATCAGATGAGTCCTTCAGGACTGTAGTAAACACTGAATACACTTGCCTAGCTATCAATTTCCCTATAAAATCAGCAGCAGCTACACTATCCCTCCTCTCACTAAGAATGCAGGCTCAGAATGAATCTAAAATGGCTGCTGCCCAGGAGCTGGGAGGGTCTGGGAGGGAGTGTCTGCTGCGGATTGGCTGTAATGTGTCTGCAGACTGTGAGATACAGGGTCAAAGTTTACTCAATGATGACGAATAGGGGGTGGATCGAACATCGCATATGTTCGCCCGCTGCTGCGAACGCAAACAAGCTATGTTCTCCGGCGAACTGTTCACGACATCACTATTTGTGTGCACTCACTGATTCCAACGGCCCTCAATTTTGGCAACCAGACTCCGGCTCCCGAAACGCATTTGAAAGTATCAGAACCCGCTAATCTTTAAATAATACCAGGTTTCCAATGACCGTGCAAACCATTAATACACTGTCGGAGGCTGCTGATACATTAACAAAAATTACACCCAGCTCAACTAGGTGTAAAATTTTAAAAAGGAGCTTTATGATACTTTTTTCCCATTGAAATCGAACCCGCCTCCTAAAAATAAATGCGACACGTCAAAACCCCTCTATCCGCCATTCCCCCCAGATCACAACTTATAATAAATGTATTAACCACTAAACCACCAACCCCCCACATCGCAACTAACAATAAGTTATTAACCTCTAAACCGTCATTCTCCCACATCGCAACTAACAATAAAATGTATTAACCTCTAAACCGCCATTCCCCCACATTGCAAAGTACCTATTTAAACTTTTAACTATTAATCCGCAATTCACCTACATCGCAATCTACCTTTTTAAACTATTAACCCCTAGTCCGTCATCCCTCACAAAGCAAATAACTAATCTAATCACTAAGACCACTAACTTAACACCCCCTAAATTAACCTCCATTACATAAAATAAAAAAATACTAAGATGCAATTATAATAAAAAATCCTAACATTACTTTAAAAATAAAACCTAAGATTAAATTAAAATAAATAAATCTAAAATTACAAAAAATAAAAAGTCTAAAATTACAGAAAAAATAAACCAATTTATCAAAAATAAATCTAATCTAATACCCCTATAAAAATAAAAACTCACCCCAAAAAATAAAAAACCCTAATCTAGGACTAAACTACCAATAGCCTTTAAAAGGGCCTTTTATAGGGCATTGCCCTAAAGCAATCAGCTCTTTACCTAAAAATAAAAATTAACCCCGAACAGTAAACTACCCAAAATAAATAAAACTAACACTAAAAAAAAAACCTAAGTACCCTGTTCAAATCAGCCAATAGGATTTCAGTAGCTCTCATCCAATTGGCTGATTTGAAAATATCAGCCAATAGGAATGCAATGGTTTCCCAATATAAAACGAGTACCTTGCATTCAAGTTTTAGTGTGCGGCGACGATCGTACGAAGAGGATCCACCACGCTGAATGGCTCCGCGGTCGCCGGTCCAGTTCCACGGTCACCTCTGCTCCGTGCCGCCTTCGCCCTGGATGAAGATAAAAGAGGATGCCGCGTTGGATGAAGATGTCGTCACCTGGAAGACGACCTTCAGCGCCTGGAAGAAGACCTTCTCCGTCGGACTTTAGGAATGGTGAGTACCTATTTGGGGGTTAGACTTAGGTTTTAGTTTTATTTTTTTGGGTGTGTTTTTTTTAGATTAGGACTTTATTATGTTAATGGGATGAAAAAATAATTTATTTCTCTATTAAGGGCAATGCCCATACAAATGGGTAGCTTAGGTTTTTTTAGTGTTAGTTTTTTTTTTTTTTTTGGTGGTTTGGGGGGGTTTACTGTTAGGGGTTAATTTGTATTTTTAGGTAAAAGAACTGATTGCTTTAGGGCAATGCCCTACAAAAGGCCCTTTTATGGGCTATTGGTAGTTTAGTCTTAGATTAGGGGGTGTTTTTATTTTGGGCGGCGCTTTTTTATTTTTATAGGGGGTTAATTTAAGGTGCTTAGGGATTAGATTAATTATTTGCATTGTGGCGGGTTGGTGGATTAGGGGTTAATAGTTTTAATAGGTTGATTGCGTTGTGGGGGCAGCAGATTAGGGGGTTAATATTTTAAATATCTACTTTGCGTTGTGGGGGTATGGTTATTTAGGGGTTAATAACTTTAATAGATACTTTGTGATATGGGGGTTGGCGGATTAGTAGTTAATAAAATTATTAGTTATTGCGGTGGGGGTTGAGAGGTAGATATTGCGCATGCATTAGGTGTTTGCTTTTATTTTAACAGCGTGTGACGATTAAAATATATGTGCCATATATGTGAGTGAGTGTAAGTGTAGTGTAAGGTTGGGTTACCATAGTTACCTATTAATTTTCCAGAAATCCGGCATCGGCTGGAAGCGTTAGCACAATGCTAACTTTCACCTACACGAAAAGGGCGACTGCACACAATGAGCTATCCTTTTCAATGGAAACCTGGTACTAAAATGGAGCCGTAAGTTACTTTTAGCTCCCGGCAACTTCGGAAACTTACGGCTCCATTTTTAATGGTTCAATGGAAACAAGCACTTACTTGGTAACTTAAAGGGCCACGAAAATCTAACTTTTTCTTTCATCGTTCAAATTCAGAACATGTATTTTTAAGCAACTTTATAACTTTATAATCTTGGTATCTTTTTTATAATCAAATTTTCTTAATTCTCTTGGTATCTTTTGTTATAAAGCAGGGATGTAAGCTCAGGAGCGGGCACATGTCTGGAGCACTATATAAGCGCAAGAATGTTATCCATTTGCAAGGACGCACTAGTTGGCGGCACTATTTCCATCCACGTAATGCTCCAGACACCTACATAGGTATCTCTTCAACAAAGAATTCCATGGGAACAAAGCAAATTTTTATAATAGAAGTAAATTGGAAACTTTTTTACAACGTAACATTGTATGTTTTGTCTGAATCACAAAATACATTATTTTGGTTTTGATATCTGGTTAAAAATGGCTTTAAACAGTGCTGCAAATGAGACCAAATAGTTACACGACACAGGGGGTATTGGCACATACAGGGAGTGCAGAATTATTAGGCAAGTTGTATTTTTGAGGATTAATTTTATTATTGAACAACCATGTTCTCAATGAACCCAAAAAACTCATTAATATCAAAGCTGAATAGTTTTGGAAGTAGTTTTTAGTTTGTTTTTAGTTATAGCTATTTTAGGGGGATATCTGTGTGTGCAGGTGACTATTACTGTGCATAATTATTAGGCAACTTAACAAAAAACAAATATATACCCATTTCAATTATTTATTTTTACCAGTGAAACCAATATAACATCTCAACATTCACTAATATACATTTCTGACATTCAAAAACAAAACAAAAACAAATCAGTGACCAATATAGCCACCTTTCTTTGCAAGGACACTCAAAAGCCTGCCATCCATGGATTCTGTCAGTGTTTTGATCTGTTCACCATCAACATTGCGTGCAGCAGCAACCACAGCCTCCCAGACACTGTTCAGAGAGGTGTACTGTTTTCCCTCCTTGTAAATCTCACATTTGATGATTGACCACAGGTTCTCAATGGGGTTCAGATCAGGTGAACAAGGAGGCCATGTCATTAGATTTTCTTCTTTTATACCCTTTCTTGCCAGCCACGCTGTGGAGTACTTGGACGCGTGTGATGGAGCATTGTCCTGCATGAAAATCATGTTTTTCTTGAAGGATGCAGACTTCTTCCTGTACCACTGCTTGAAGAAGGTATCTTCCAGAAACTGGCAGTAGGACTGGGAGTTGAGCTTGACTCCATCCTCAACCCGAAAAGGCCCCACAAGCTCATCTTTGATGATACCAGCCCAAACCAGTACTCCACCTCCACCTTGCTGGCGTCTGAGTCGGACTGAAGCTCTCTGCCCTTTACCAATCCAGCCACGGGCCCATCCATCTGTCCCATCAAGACTCACTCTCATTTCATCAGTCCATAAAACCTTAAAAAAATCAGTCTTGAGATATTTCTTGGCCCAGTCTTGACGTTTCAGCTTGTGTGTCTTGTTCAGTGGTGGTCGTCTTTCAGCCTTTCTTACCTTGGCCATGTCTCTGAGTATTGCACACCTTGTGCTTTTGGGCACTCCAGTGATGTTGCAGCTCTGAAATATGGCCAAACTGGTGGCAAGTGGCATCTTGGCAGCTGCACGCTTGACTTTTCTCAGTTCATGGGCAGTTATTTTGCGCCTTGGTTTTTCCACACGCTTCTTGCGACCCTGTTGACTATTTTGAATGAAACGCTTGATTGTTCGATGATCACGCTTCAGAAGCTTTGCAACTTTTCTGAGCCTGTCAAGTCCTTCTTTTGACCCATTTTGCCAAAGGAAAGGAAGTTGCCTAATAATTATGCACACCTGACATAGGGTGTTGATGTCATTAGACCACACCCCTTCTCATTACAGAGATGCACATCACCTAATATGCTTAATTGGTAGTAGGCTTTCGAGCCTATACAGCTTGGAGTAAGAGAACATGAATAAAGAGGATGATGTGGTCAAAATACTCATTTGCCTAATAATTCTGCACTCCCTGTATTCACTTGCTGAGATGTACTCATAAAGGTGTATTGGATATTGGGCTTGTATATAAAACCAGGGAGTCTCGTCCTATAATAAAGAGAGAAGCAAAAATGATTATTATTAAAGGGACACTAAACCCAATTTTTTTCTTTCATGAGTCATGTAGAGAATATAATTTTAAATAACATTCCAATTTACTTCTATTATCTAATTTGCTTCATTCTTTAGATATCCCTTGTTGAAGAAATAGCAATGCACATGGGTGAGCCAATCACATGAGGCATCTATGTACAGCCACCAATCAGCAGCTTCTGAGCATATCTAGATATGCTTTTCAGCAAAGGATATCAAGAGAATGAAGCAAATTATATAATAGAAGTAAATTAGAAAGTTGTTTAAAATTGCATGTTCTTTCTATATCATGAAAGAAAAAATTTGGGTTTCATGTCCCTTTAAGTATTGTAGTGTTAGGTCCAGCCAACATTGGGTTGCCATGTACGTTGCTT
Source organism: Bombina bombina (assembly GCF_027579735.1). Lineage (NCBI taxonomy): Eukaryota > Metazoa > Chordata > Amphibia > Anura > Bombinatoridae > Bombina > Bombina bombina. The sequence goes on from NC_069504.1 coordinate 828,756,835, forward strand.
ACTGGTTAACCAGAATATAACCATATTGGAGCATATTTATCAATGTGCGAGCGGACATGATATGAAGTAGCGTATCATGTCAGCCGCACATCGATAAATGCCGACAGCGATTTATCATTGTACCAGCAGTTCTGGTGAACTGCTGGTGCAATGCCGTCCCCTGCCGATTCACGGCCAGGGTGTCAATCAACCCGATCGTATTCGATCGGGTTAATTTCTGTCTGCGGCCTCAGAGCAGGCGGATAAGTTATGGAGAAGCTCGCCAGAAACAAGGGGCATCAAGCTCCATACGGAGCTTGATAAATATGCCCCATTGTGAGACTTAGATCACAATTTTAATATAAAAGCTTAAGTGTTTTGTACAAGCAATTTTTGCTGCAAGTGGATATGCACCAATGCCCCCTTTTTTGTGTATCTATTTGGTCTTATATTTTTGTAAGGTGTACTAAACCAAACTTTGCAGATTTGTATTTAAAAAAGGAGACTGACCATCTTCCATTAGTTAAAGCCCCCAACGATTTATTAAACTCCGTAACTTGTCCACCTACTCTGAGGCGGCAGACAGAAATCAACCCGATCGAAGTGGTATGGATTGATGCGGAAAGCACTATTGAGCTAGCGCAATGGCACTTTCTCCCGATTTATAATATCAGCGGAAGAAAAATGGATTGCAAAATCACTGTTGCTCTAGCACAAAGTACATTGCGCATCACTTGTAATCTTGCCCTGTGTTAGGTACTTGGCCTTCACTGATATAAAATAATACATATGTCCCCTTTAAAGGGACAGTGTACTGTAAAATAGTTTTTTCCCTTAATGTGTTTCCAATGACTTGTTATACCAGCTGCAGAGCATGAAATGTATGGGAATTTGCCTATTTAGCTTTATTTTTGTATATGAAACCACAACCCATTGAAATAGGTGGTTCTTGCTGGGAAATCAGATCTCTTTATTTTATCAATTTCTGTACACACACGTGCTTCTTTATATTATATCTATCTGTTTATGCTGCCGGCAGTTAACATTGGACAATTTGCTGTTTGTGCAATGCCGCACCCTGCTTGTGGGCTGCCAATCGCTCGCAAGAGGGGGCTGCCAATAATCTTAATCCGATCAGTTTGAGAAGATTACAATTCGCCCATTAAAGTTCTGTGGATAGGTTAAGTAGCAGCGATCTTAAGACCGCTGCTATCTAACTAGAGTTTCAGGCTCTTTCTGAGCAAGACTAAAACGCTGGGGCTTTGAATCAGCTATTGCTGCTTTTTAAATGGAGCCCTATGCCTTAATCCATGTAATATGTGCACCGCTGTAATGAAAATGTTAGACCCGTTAACTGACTTTAGTTAAATGATCAAAATTTGTCAAATTAAAGGGATAATAAACCTAATTTTTTTCTTTTACGATTCAGATAGAGAAGGCAATTTTAAGCAACTTTCTAATTTACTCCTATTATCAATTTTTATTTGTTCTCTTGTTATCTTTATTTGAAAAAGCAGGAATCTAAGCTAATGAGCCAGTAGGGATGGGCAAATGTGTAAATTTCCAAATTTGAATGTTAGAACGAATGTTATTACCGAAATTCAAATTACAAATATGAATGTTGATACGAACGAATATTCTTAAAAATTCTATAATCGAATGCTATTTACAGTTTTCGAATGTCACTTTCGAATTTGAATGTTTAGAATTAGATTGAATGTGCACATTCGAAATTTCGAATTTAACATTCTTTTTAACAAATACTATTCAGAAGTTCAATAGTTCATGTGATAGGGAATCTAGTAAATTGATACATAATAGATACAAATATATCAATTTGAATGTTTCTATTTCGATCAAATATTGCATAATTCGAATATTACATTTAAAAAAAGCATTAGAAATACTATTACAAATATATAAATTCAAATTTTTCTAAACAAATATTTTCGAATGTAATCGTAAAATTCGAAACCGAACATTCGAAAATCGAATGTTAGAATGTTATGTAAACATTTGAAATTCGATTCGAACGAACGAATGTGTTAAAATTCGTTTCATTTTTGGAATGTTGCGAAACATTCGCCCATCCCTATGAGCCAGCCCACTTTTGGTTCAGAACCCTGGATAGCACTTGCTGATTGGTGGCTACATTTAGCCACCAATCAGCAAGCGCAAACCAAGTCCTGAACCAAAAATGGGCCGGCTTCTATGCTTACATTCTTGCTTTTCAAATAAAGATAACAAGAGAACGAATAAAATTGATAATAGGAGTAAATTAGAAAAAAATTGGATTTAATTTCATTTCAATTCAAATTGTAATGGTAAATTGCAGAATAGAATCACACAGAATTTGTAGCAGTTAGAGTGTCTTTAATTCAAAAGTTCATAAATAACAAATATCAATGTACAGGGGAGGACTGTTAACTTTAAGCCCAGGAGGCAGGTATGACCCAATGGCCCAGGTAATGCAACATTTAAAGTTTGTTTTTCATATTTCAAAACAGAGAAGATCAGATAACTTGTCCTTCATCCTACCTGTCAGCCACATACCCACATCAAGCAATAGCCCTGCATCTGTCTGTTACCCATCAGACCTCAAATGAGACAGCTGGCCTTGCAGCTCATCTCAAATCAGACCCTGCAATACCTTTTTCATCTCCACATAAGACTTCAGGTCAAATAACTATGATATACAGAATATACATAAATACCAACTCCAGACACTAATAAAGGGTTTTTATATCCCCCCCCCCCCCTCTTGTCTGAACATTCCTAAGCTGATCATACACTGTGATATCTTAAGGGGGCTACAAATACATTACCTAATATTTTAGTTAGTATAACACATGTTACACATTGCTCATCTCCAGGAACAAAACAGTTAAATAAACTGTGTCCTACAGTGATTTGTAGGGAGGGAGGCTGAGAACACTTGCCCAGGCCAGGACAGCACACATCAAAGAAGCAGATGTCATTAAAAATATACAAGTATTACTTAGGTCAGCTGCCCCTAGCACATCTAACCTTAGTTCATTACTTTCTGTTAAAGGGACATAATACTCATATGCTAAATCATTTGAAACTGATGTATGAAACAAAAAAAAAGCTGAAAATATCACTTGAGCATCTCTATGTAAAAAAGGAAGATATTTTACCTTACGATTTCCTCAGCAGAGTAAGTTCTGTGAAAAAAGTTATACTTCATCTGCTCTCCAGCTTCAGGTAATAAAAATAAAAAAATTAAGAAATGAACTGCAGCCAATCAGCAACAACAGTGCTGAGGTCATGAACTCTTTTACTGTGATCTCATGAGATTTCACTTAACTCTTTTTTTTTTTTTTTTTTTTTTTAATTTTTAAATGCTTTATTAAGAATTTTCCAAGGTATACATAGATAAAACAGAAGAAAAACATTCAGATCAGCATCTTTTGTTACAGGAAACGATAAAAATGGAGCTTTGTTACAATCATACGTTTACATTTGCAATAATTATTTACGTGCCAGTATAACTTGAAATCAGTGATTCTAAATGAATTAGGTCTGGAGCACCAATCTGTCAATGCCTGGAAGTAGGGGGTGGCTAGAGGTGGGGTGACGCTGGCGCCTTCATTTCTTTTGTGAGCTGACCCTACTGTACCTGTTTATTACGTGGGATGAGGTTATGAGTGTCTGGGGTGTGGTTCTCATTGTGTGGTTTAATTTTTAGACGTGTATAGGAGGGATAAGGTAGAGGGGGGAGGGTAAGTTACTATAGGCTGTTTAGATATTCTTCCCATAAGAAGGTTATATTTTGGAATTCTTCTGTTCGTTTGGTACAGATATAGTGGTATTTCTCTAGTTGGAGGTAGTGGGTGACTTTGGCTTTCCATACGGCTAGAGGTGGTAGGTCTATTTTTTTCCAATTTAGTGGGATGAGCCTTTTTGCAGAATTTATCATGACAGTGAGGAGTGCTTGTTTTAATTTGCAGGGGATTTTAGGAAATTTGTTAAAGAGAAAGACCCAGGGTGTGAGTGGGAGAGGGGTGCCCAGAGCTTTTTCAATTTCTGGTTTGAGAGAACCCCAGAAAGAGGTTGCTTTCGGGCATGTCCACCATATATGTGCAAAAGTTGCTATTTCCCCGCATTCCCTCCAGCATGTAGTTGTTGTGCCGGGAAATAAGTGATGCAATCTAACAGGAGTGTAGTACCATCGGCTCAATAGTTTGATATTCATCTCTAGGGTCGAGATGGACGAGGAGGCTTTTGTCATTTGTTGATAAATGATTGCCCACTCAGATGGGTCTAGGGTAGTTTCGAAATCTGACTCCCATCTAGCTACATACGTTGGGGGTGTCAGGTGAGCTACTTGTGATAGTATTCTGTATGTTATTGATAATATTCCTTTTTGTGGATGGGGGTAGTAGCATATTGCCTCAAATTGAGAAAGGGGCCTTTGTAGCTGGGATTTGAAGGGGTGTGTAGTTAAATAGTGTTTCAATTGTATATAGGTGTACCAGTTTTGGAAGTATGTACCCAGGGTATCGCATATTACCTGTTGTGATTGGATCCCTTTATCTTTATATAAAAGGTGGTGTGGGATTGAACTTTGAATAGAAGGAGTGGGTTGGGTTGCGGCCACTATACTTATTTTGGACAAGAATGGTGTATTTTTGCTGACTGGTGTCAGGGGAGAGCATGGAGGGGAGATTTTGGGGTGTTTCAGGAGTATTTTGTCCCATTGCTTAAAAGTTTCATGCACTAATCTGGGAGTTGTGCATAGTAGTGTCCGCTGGGCTTTGGGGGTCCAGCAGTTCCCGCATAGATAATGTGTGTCCGAAAGTGTCTGTTCTAATTGAATCCATTCTTTGTTCGCGCTGTGTTTGCACCAGTCGACGACTCGTGTAAGAAAGGCTGCCTGTCTGTATCGCATTAGATTTGGGGCTCCTATCCCTCCTAATTCCCTTGGGCGATATAGAGTGGAGGTGGCAATGCGGGGACTTTTGTGTGACCAAATGAAACAGTTGATTTGTTTCTGTAGGGAGAATAGGAGATGATCTGGGATGGGGACTGGGAGAGTTTGTAGGAAGTATAAAATTTTAGGCAGGATTATCATTTTTACTGCATTGACCTTTCCTAGCCAAGAAAGAGGTTTGTGGCTCCACGCCCTAAGAGTGGTTTGGATTGTTGAATTAAGAGTTTTGTAGTTTATGGATATTATGGTTTCGAGGGATGGTGAGATGTGAACTCCTAGGTATTTGATTGCCTTGGGTTGTAGATGGAAATGGTAGCGTTGTTCTGTGTTGTTTATTACTGCCGGGTGTACGTGAATAGCTAGTAGTTCGGACTTTGTATTGTTTATTTTGAAGTTGGAGTATTCACCATAAGTGTGCAATGTTTCTATCAGGGGGGGGTAGCGACATCTCAATGTCTGTTAACGTTAGGAAGATGTCGTCTGCATATAAGGTTATTTTGTATGTTTCGGGTCCAACTTCTATTCCGTGAATGTCTGTATTGTGTCTAACATGTATGGCCAGCACCTCCATTGCCAGTATAAATAAGAGAGGTGAGAGCGGGCAGCCTTGCCTGGTACCATTATTGATTTTAAAGGGGGGTGAAATAGAGTCATTTAATTTAATTTTGGCCTGTGGGTTGTTGTAAAGGGTGAATATTTTGCCGACAATTTCCTGGGGAAAGCCGAATGTGTACAGGGTTTGTTTTAGAAAAGACCAGTCAAGCCTGTCAAAGGCTTTTTCTGCGTCCATGGCAAGGAATATTGACTGGATTTTCTGGGTGAAAGTGTATTCCATGAGGTCTAGTATTTTGGTAGTGTTATCTCTAGCTTCTCTGGAAGGTGTGAAGCCTGCTTGGTTAGTATGTAGGATAGATGGTAAGATTAGGTTTATCCTTGTGGCTATGATTTTTGCAAAGAGCTTAATATCGAAATTTAGGAGGGAGATGGGGCGGAAATTTGCGGGTTTATCTGGGGGTTTTCCTGGTTTCGGGAGTACTACTACTAGGGCTTCTAGCATAGAGGGAGGAAAAGGATTGTTATCAGCCACTTCATTAAACATTGTGGTGAGGTGGGGTATTAGTGTAGGTGAAAAGGTCTTATAGTATTTGGCTGTAAAGCCATCCGGCCCAGGGCTCTTCCAGATTTTCAGGGATTTAATGGCTAGTTGTACTTCCCGTGAGGATATTGGTTGGTTAATTTGATTCTTTTGGTCATTTGTCAATTCCGGTGTTGGGTATTTTGTAATGTAGTCTACGAGTGTGGTAGGGTTGTCCATGGTGGCAGTGTCTCTTTGTATGTTATATAATGATGTGTAGTATTCATGAAAGGCCTGGAGGATCTCTGGAGTGGATTGGTGTGGGTTCCCTTTCGGGTTTTGCAGTTCATGAATGTGCGGCTTGAATCTTTTTTTCTTCAGTGCTCTGGCTAGTAGTTTGCCTGCTCTATTGTTCTCGAAATGGAACATACTATTGGTTTTTCTGCGCTGTGATTGGTATTCCAAATCCAAAAAGTTATCTAGTTCGTCCCTAGTTGTTTGGATTTCGTTTAGGATCTCAGTGTTTGCCAGAGATTTCTTATGTGCGTGTTCAAGTTGTGCGTATCTTGTTGTGAGTGCATTGTATCTTTTGCGGTGGGTCTGTGTATAGTGGGCTTTGATTTTGATTAATTCTCCCCGAAGTACGCATTTGTGTGCCTCCCAAATTGCGAAATTGTTATCAATTGAGTGGGAATTTATGGTGAAGTATTCCTCTATAGTTTTAGTGAGTTTAGGGATTAGGTCCGGGTGTTCTAGAAGGCTATCGTCTAATTTCCATTGGTAAGGGGTAAGGGGGGTGTTGGACCAGGTGAATTTAAGTTGGACTGATGAGTGGTCTGACCAAAAGGTGGGGATGATGTTGCATCTGGTTATGTGGGAGAGGCCGTTCTGGTTAGTGAAGATGTAGTCCAATCTGCTGTAGGACTTGTTGGGGTGGGAGAAGAAGGTGTAGTCTCTTTTCTCTCTGTGCATGAACCTCCAAGTGTCAAAAAGAGTCATATCTTTCATTCCCTGCCAGATGGCTCAGGACAGTTTTTTGGGGATGTGAATGTTTGTGTTGGTGCTATCTATATTGGGCTGCATAGGTACATTGAAGTTGCCTGATAGGAATACTGGGCCCTTGGATAGATCTAGTATCTTTGTGAACATAGTGCGAAAAAAGGGAAGCTGTTGAGTATTTGGAGCATATATATTGATGAGGGTTATAGGTCTCCCGTATAGGAGGCCCATCAGGCCTAGGAAGTGGCCCTCATGATCTGCAACTTTTTTGATGATGGTGAAGGGGGTGGATTTGTGTATTAGAATGCTCACTCCATTTTTTTTTGTGGGGCCTGTACTGTGGAAATGTGTGGTGAAGTGCTTTCCGAAATATTTTGGTATGTGTTGTGCCTTAAAGTGTGTTTCTTGAAGGAAAAGGATATCTATATGTCTTTTTGTTAAATCAGATAAGGCTTTGGATCTCTTTATTGGTGAGTTAAACGCTTTTACATTCTGGGTCAGGAGGGTCAGTTGAGGGGTCGGGTTACTTGTTGTGGCTTGCATTGCATTGCTGTGGGTGCTTGCGATATATTTGAATGGTAAGGTATTGATTGGTGCTGGGCTCGAGAGTGACCTGTATGATTGTAGATGTTGTAACTAGCTGTGAGGATGTATAGAGGTATATGTGAGTCTTGTAACAATAAAACATTTCTGTCTGAGAACAGAGCATAGCAAACATATTAAACATAATGAACAAATTAAACAAAATAAACAAACATTCGGCTCTCTGCCTAATATAGGTCGTCTTTGAGAGCATTCGTAAAGGGGTGAACTGTTGGCTAATCCTAGAGGATGTACCTTTGGTTTTCCATTCCATGGTTTGTAATGGCACAATAGGTTTTATGGGTTTTGAGGCCCAGGATTTTTATTGGCTTCTGTAACGAGGCCTGAAGATATGGGAACATGGTTTAATCATATAAGTCAGAGAGTAATTTCCTCTCTTTAAGTGGTTTGTGCTTTTAAGCACTGATAGATGCTCTCTAAGTTTATGGCTAAGGGGCTTTCTATTCTAGCTATGGGATTACGTTGTGGGTTCTGTAAGTTCTAAGGATGCGGTAAATGGGGGATATTAATGAGATGATGTCTGTAAATCCTCTCTATAAGTGTAGCGTAGGTTTGCACCTACAGGTAACAAACATTAGAAGGTTGGGGCTATCCGCATCTGCAAGTTATGTAAGTCAAGGGTTAGTTCACCGTTAGCCTGTAAGGGCGACTGGTGACGAAAAGTAGGATGATCTGATAGCAACAACAACGCTGATAAACAAGGGTGTTATTAAAAAACAACATGTAACGACAATCAACAGAAAGCAAGCATAAAGGCAATCACTATATACTTATCTCAACTTCAGTCCATATAATGAGACGTTCAAAAATTCAATGGGTTGAGTCTCTATAGGTATCATGTCCCTGTTTTGGGGCAGGTTGTGATGCCATGTGGGCATGAGGGGACTGTGGCTGAGAGTAGTTTTTACTCGGTCTGCCTGAGGTAAGCCTATCTGGTGTGGGAGAGTCCCTGTTGTCTCTGGATGCTGAGAGTCCTGACTTGTTCCGTGTGATAGTATCATCAAGTGGAAAGTCTATCCCCAATTGTTTACAAAAAGAGTCCGATTCTTCTGGGGATCGGCATATCAGTCTGGTGTTATTTCTCAGTACCCAGACCTGTGCGGGGAAGCCCCATCTATATGAAATTTTTTTGTTGCGAAGGAGGGTGGTCAATGGGCTAAACTCTTTTCTTCTCTGAAGTGTTTGTGAGGCCAGGTCTTGGTAGAACTGGAGAACATTGCCCCGGAATCTAATTGGTTGTAGCTTCCTGGATTGGTTTAAGAGCATCTCCTTTTCTAGGAAGTTTTTAAAGCGGATTATGATGTCTCTTGGCGGTGCAGTGTCCGGGGGCTTAGGTCTGAGGGATCTGTGAGCTCGTACCCACTGGATCTCCGTAGTGCAAGCAGACTCTTTTATCTGTTGAAAGAGGGACTGCAGATAGACCGGATAGTCACGAGGGAGGACACTCTCAGGGACGCCTCTGATCCGTATATTTTTTCTGCGGCTCCTGTTTTCCAGGTCCTCCAGTTTTTCTTGGAGTAGAGTGATGGTTTCTTGATGAGAGGTTACTTGATCAGTGAGGGATTGGACATCTTCCTTCATCTCATCTTGGTTAGTTTCAAGAGCCTCTACCTGGAGACCAATAGTATGGATATCTTGTTTCATGCCCGCTAGCTCTTCCCGTATGCACATTCGGACTATGTCCGCAATGTCTTGCTTAGAGGGTAGGTCCTGTAGGATTAGGGAGGTAGAGTTTGTGCCTTCTTCTTGTGATGGGGGTATGTTAGAAGTCTGCTGGTCTATGGAGAGTCTTTTGTCTCTTGCTTCAGATGCTTCAGTTGTTTGCATATAAGAGGAGATGGTAGCTGTTTTTACTGCAGATGTTTTCAGGGGTTTATCATGTTTTAGTCTCTTAGATGCCATGATGGTAGACTGAGCAAGGGGAAGGATATAAAAATTTTCTTGAGGTCAGGTCTTGTTGCACTGTTTATGGAAGATAATCAGTGTTAGTTCAGGTTTGAATGCCTGGAGTTACCTATCCCAGGTTTACTTTGTTTGAAAAGATAATAAAGGCAGGCTGAAAGGTTCAGCCAGTATGGTTACTTTGATCCTTCTTGTTTTGAGGGTATCGATCTATATGTCTGATCGTGCAGATGGAATCTTTCTGTTATAACCGCAATATTTCAGGTACACTCTTGGGTATATAAGGGTGGATTGCTTGGTTTCAGAGCAGGATAGGCCTCTTGCTTTATTGCATTTAGCTCTTGTTCAGTGATCAGAAGTTGGTCTTAGCTGCTTGTTTTTAACTGTCAGGGCTTAGCGGTTTCGATATAGTTCTATTATGAGTGGGTATTTTGTAGTACTATTTATGTGTCACCGCTGTTAAGTATAATTCTGATATGAGAGCGCCCCTGGCCAGTGTGGCGCAGTTCAATGCTGGAGTTGTAATGGCGGCCAGCACGCCTCACTGAGGATGTCCCCCCTCCAGCTGCTGCTCGAGCTCTGTGGTCTGCTGCTAGGATCGGTGTTCCAAATGTTAGAGTCCCTCTGAGTACTTTACCAAGGGATTAGTGTACAGGCTGGGGCAGCTATAATGGTAGTAGTGTGGAAAATATGGTGCGTACCTTTAGCCTTTGATGGGTTGCGGCGGTAATGGCGGAAGCAGCGCTTCTGTGGGAGTGTTTGTGCCGCTCCTTGCGGCCCCGGTGTGATGGTTGGTCTACAGCTTACTGGTACCGTCTGGTATAGGCTGATGTCAGGGGACCATTTGTTGCACTCTACCGAAAGGTCGATAAACTTCGATCTATGGCGGGAGGAGGTCCGTTCAGTTATAGTGCCTGGTGAGATGTGGCAGCTGATTTGCGCTTCAATTGTTGCTTGTGCTTTCGATTTCGATGATGTCTGTCAGCTCTGTTTCTTCATCGATCTTAGTGGGCAATATTAGGTTAATTTGGGCATATTTATGATGGAATTATTGAAGTTTTGTGGATAGCCAGCACGGAGCTCCGGATTTACGCTGCACTCATGGCAGCAGCCGGCTCCGCCCCCGAGATTTCACTTAACTCTTATGAGATTTCATAGTAAACTTCCTTAAACTGAATAGGGAAATGACATGAGTGTGCATGAGGCTCACTCTATTGCCTGTCCCGGGACAGGCATACTGATTTGCTGCTTATAGTCCTTTACAATAGGGTGTAAATACTAATTTTGAGGTAAAATATCTTTCTTTTTTACATAGAGATGCTCATGTGATATTTTCTAGTCAGCTTTTTACAGCTACGCTGCATCACTTTCAAGTGTTTCAACATTTGGGTTTCATGGTCCTTTAAGTTCTACAGTGTTCTCCCTCAAGTGAAACTCTGTCAATGCCCTGGCAGAGAAGAGGTAGGTAACTTCCACGTGGCCTTATTGTGTTGGTAGATTGAAAGGCATGATAGGCTGGGCCTGTATGAGAGGATATTATCAAGTGGTAAAACTCATCAGCAGACCAGTGTATCTGTAGGCCGCCTGCACAAACAGTAGCATTTCCACACTAGTGGTCCAGCCCCAGCTACAGCAGCAGCCCGCCATGAAATCTCCCAGTGTCCCAGCAGGCCAATCCAGCCTTGCTCACACCGCTATTTCTATACTGCTACTGCACACACTATTCAAAGATAGTTGCTCTTTCAATTTGTTATTTAAAGTGAAAACCGTCATATTGCTGAGCATAACCCACCTGAAACACTATTATATTGTTATTAATTATGTTATTGAATTCATATATAATGGGGTGTGGGGGGGGGGGTTCTTGACCAGGTGAGCTAATCAATGCTGGTTGTTTTATATTCATATAAGGTTTTTATTAGGCAATTACTGTAACTTGTTTGTATCTGTTGCCAGTAATTCTGGGTGAGTCAAGAAATATGGTAATAAAATCATCTGGGTTTTTCCCCACAATTATTAGCTCCATGGTCTCTATCAGCTTGGCTAAGAATTTAAATGCAGAATTTGTTTTGCTCTTAAATATGCAAGCTACTGCAAAGAAAATATCATTTATCCAGTATCTTTGATAACAAATTCATCCTTACTGTAGTATATATTTTTGGCTATTACACAAATAAAACAGTTAAGCATATTTTTTAAAAACATTATTTCAGTAAGATTGATTTCCACTTTGTCTATATGTTCTATCTAATTGTATGTTTGTAATAAAACATTTTGATTATTTATTACATATCGAGTTAACTAATAGGCCAACAGAATGTAAAGAAGTGAGTTTTATATGTATTTCCTTCAGGAAAAAGAAGTGTGTGTTCTGTATGTTACATACTTAAAGGGACAGTCTAGTCCAAAATAAACTTTCATAATTCAGACAGGGCATGTAATTTTAAACAACTTTCCCATTTACTTTTATCACCAATTTTGCTTTGTTCCTTTGGTATTCTTAGTTGAAAGCTAAACCTAGGAGGTTCATAGAGTGCGCTAACCCAATCCTCTTCTTCCCAGGTCCCTGACCTTGCTAACAGGAGTCTTAGCGCACTTTAGTGCAGGTCCTGGGAGCCGAACTGCTAAGCCTCCTTTTAGTGCAGTCAGGGCTCTGGCAAAAAGAGAATTGGATAATCTCACTCTCCAGGGCACGTTAAGGTAAGTATGTAGCTACAGCTGAATTTTTCACCTGTGGCTTTGAAACATTTACATTTGTTTTACCAAAAATGAATGTAAATGTTTAACAAAAATTCTATTTTCATTTTTATATTCGGGGTAACAAATTTCCTCGAATATTTCTTACGAAAATTTTGTCTAAAACAAAAAAAATTCTCTTGCACATCCCTACTATTATTGGTTCTTCTGTATAGTTTATTTATAAATAGTTAGCACTTGTTCCATTAATTAATTAATTAATTAATTAAATAATTCAGAATATTATTAAAATAAACAGTTACCTTTTTTGTCGGAAACATTATCTATCTATTTATCTGTCTGTCGTTCTGTCTGTCTATCTATATCTTTATTTATGTACATCTATCTATCTACTGTATCTATCTACCCCCATTGCAAATCAGGTTTATTGTCACAATTTACAGACTTTGGCCTCTATTTAACAAAGGTCTTGCGGACCTGAACCGACAGTGCAGATCAGGTCCGCAAGACCTCGCTGAATGCAGAGAGCAATACGCTCTCCGTATTCAACACTGCACCAGTAGCTCACAAGAGCTGCTGGTGCAACGCCGCCCCCTGCAGACTCGTGGCCAATCGGCCACCAGCAGGGAGGTGTCAATCAACCCGATCGTACTCGATCGGGTTGAATTGTTGTGATTCCTGTCCGCCTGCTCAGAGCAGACGGACAGGGTTATGGAGCAGCGGTCTTTATGACCGCTGCTTCATAACTGCTGTTTCTGTTGTCAAGCTCGATAGATAGGCCCCTTTCTGCTGTTTGCAATGAAGAAATCAAACAAAAGCAATTGAAATAGCCCAACACAACAAATACTTCAAGTGGTTTCCCAAATTCAACTGAAAATGCAACTTTTAATGAATTCTGCAGTCTCAAAATTATTTAACCATCCAAATAGAATCCACCACAACAGAAAAATATGCAAAACAGGTGTTGTCTCAAGTACACCTGATGCAACTAATCAAGGGCTTCATTAATTGCACCAGCTGTGCTTGAGTTAGAACACATGAAATAACTGAGCTGGCTAGGGGTTTGTTGAGTGTCACGTTTGTATGCATGTTAGAAATATCGTTAAGTCAAAAGAATGATCAAAAAAGTTAAGAGAACAGATCATCACCCTTCACAAACAAGGAACAGGATACAAAAAGATAGTGAAGGCACTTAATGTTCCTAGAGACATCGTTGGAAGCATAGTTCTAAAGTTCAAAGTTAAAGAAACAGTGGTTACACTACCTTGATGGGGAAGAAAAAGGAAGCTATCAAAGGCTGCAAGATTTCTGAGAAAGCAGGTTGAGAAAAACCTAAGGTAACTGCAAAAGACCTGCAGCAAGACTTGGTGGCAACAGGCACTGAGGTGTCAGTTTGCACAGTAAGGTGCGTACTAAGCGCAGACGGTTTCCATGCCAGAATTCCCTGACATGCACCACTACTGACCCAACAGCAACAGCTCCAATGTGCTCACAATCATATAAACAACCCACAGAAGTTTTGGGATTCTTTTCTGTGGAGCGATAAAACAAAACTGGAACTTTTCGGCCTGGTGGATCAGCGGTATGTCTGGAAGGAAGAAGAATGAAGCATAGGATGAAAAGAACACTCTGCTTACAGTTAAGCATGGTGGTGGCTCGGTGCTCCTTTGGGACTGCTTTGCATCCTCTGGCACTGGAAACCTGCAGTGTGTGGAAGGCAAGATGGATTCCTTAAAGTATCAGGTAATCCTAGGAGAAAACGTCATGCTGTCTGTGAGGAAGCTGAAGCTTGGGCATCATTGGACCTTCCAACAGGACAATAATCCCAAGCATACCTCAAATTCCACCAAGGCTTGGTTGCAAAAGAAGTCTTGGAAGATTCTACAGTGGCCATTACAGTCGTCTGACTTGAACCCTTTAGAAAATCTCTGGTGGGATTTGAAGAAGGCAGTTGCATCACGCAAAAACAAGAATATTACTGAACCGGAAGCTATTGATCATGAAGAATGGGCTAAGATTCCTCAGGGATGCTGCCAGAAGCTGGTGTCTGGCTAATCATCTCATTTGCAGCAGGTCATAACAGCAAAAGGGTGGTCTACTAAGTACTAAAGATGCTTGCCATGAAGGGGTTGAATTATTTTGAGACTGCAGAATTCATTAAATGTTGCATTTTCAGCTGAATTTGGGGAAATTACTTGAAGCATTTGTTGTGTTTAGCTATTTCAATTGCTTTTGTTTGATTTGTTCATTGCAAACAGCTGAAAGTCTGTATATTTTGACAATAAACCTGATTTGCAAGTGAGGTTGAATAATTTTGATTACAACTGTATGTATAATCTAATATTAAGGTAAGTATGTGGGCACAGGTGAACTTTTTACCTGTAGCCTCGAAACATTTACATTTGTTTTAACGAAAATTAATGTAAATGTTTCACGAAAATTAGATTTTTGTATTGTGTTAAACAAATTGAAAACCATATAATGCAGGGAACGAATATTTGGGGAAACAAATTTTCTTGAATATTAGTTATGAAAATTGAATCTAAAAAATGTTTCCCTGCACATCCCTACTATTTATTGGCTCTGCGGAATGGTCCTTTTATAAATAGGTTGCAATTGTTCCATTAATTAATTAAATTATTCAGAATATTATTAAATAAACAGGTACCTTATTGGTGAGTAATATTAATTCTATATATCTATCATATATCTATCTATCTATCTATCTATCTATCTATCTATCTGTCTGTCTGTCTGTCTGTCTGTCTGTCTGTTGATTAGGGTTGATTAGGTGATTATTAATGGTTGCCATGTATTAATCCTTAATCAGCTAACCACCTCATAGCTGTTGATTAGGTTATTAGTTTAGGGCAGCTTAGGGGTTAATAGTGCATTTATTTTCAATTTAAAACAAATATATTCATATTCTTTTAACTATCGTATTTGAATTAATATGTATTTATTTTTTCTTGTGTTTTTAATTTTAAATAAAAATATATATTTCAAAATGTATATTCATGTTACAAAAGGCATTAGTATTACAATTGTTTTATTGCATAATAGGCATACAGTTATGTAGTACTATCATTAGAATGTAACTGTCTATTTTAAAAATATAATTATTTTTCAATAATAAATGCAAGCAAGCAAGAATACCTACATTTTAATTTAGATATCCAATATGCATTATGCATTATACATGACCATGCATTTTATTTCTAAGATTGTAAATATAATTTAGTTAGGCCTTGCATTGATATTCAATATTTAAATAGTAATGCATGTATATTGCATAATGGTTTAAGTATTGCTTATACATTAAAATGTATTTATGTTAGCTTGTTGTGTATTTTTGGTGATAAATATACAGTATATGTTAATATATATCTTTGTTATAGTAGTCAGTATCATTCAATTATATTTTTACATAACAGGCATGCAGTTATGTATAACTATAATGTTAATTATCCTGTCGTTAATAATAATAAACATAACAAGCAACATTAATTACATTTTAATTTATATGCAAATATATAAACATTATGGGGCCGATTTATTATGGCCCGAATGGGGCCAAATTCCCCTGTTTCCACACGAGCCTTTAGGCTTGCCAGAAGCAGGAGTTAAGAAGCAGCAGTCTTAAGACCACTGCTTCTTAACTCGTCCGCTGCTTCTGAGGCTGCAGACATCAATCCGCCCGATCGCATACAATCGTGTTGATTGACACCCCCTGCTAGTGGCCGATTGGCCGCAAATCTGCAGGGGGCGGCATTGCACAAGCAGTTCACCAGAACTGCTTGTGTAATGTTAAATGCTGACAGCGTATGTCGGCATTCTGCGATGTCTGGCGGACATGATACGTTACAGCATATCATGTCCGCCAGACATTGATAAATCGGCACCTATGCATTCTACATAACAATGCATCATTGTAAATATTGAATATTTATGTGTAGGGCCTTAGCTTCTACAGTTAGTTTAAGGTTATGGCAGATTAGTGGTCAATGTTTAAATTATATTCATAGTCATGTAGAATGTATATTGTTTAAAGTATTGTAGATATATTAAAAGGGATTTAAGGGTTGCTTAATATTATTTGAATCATAACCATATTTATGTTTGAAAGAATAACAAGCAACTATGAAATCCCTTTTAAAATATCTCCAATACTGTAAATAATCTACATTGTACATGACAACACATGTCAAGGAGATGAGGTAAATGCCCGATGACTAGCAAAACCTTGCAGTTTTAGCCAAGCTCCTGGAATTGTGCACCGGTCTACTGCTTCTTAAAAGGGGTGTCGATCGAGCAGGGTGCAAGGGATCAAGTCGGTCTTTGTTGTCAGCAATTTGCTGATGCGCCTAGGGATACCACTTGTTTGGGGGTGCTACCTTCTGGGAGGAATGGGGGACCAAATTTGAAATGTCTCCCATTCCCCCAGATGGGAAGGAAGTTTAATTTTGAGTTCCATGTGTCTTTAAGTGCTTCCAAGTTCAAGACTAAAAATAGAAAGAAAAAAATGTTATTGGTCTGTTACTACCCTTTTGACTATAATATTTATAACTTGTAGTATTACAGTGTTAATATTGTGTGAATATAATAAGTTGGTCAATCATTTTCATGTGTTGATTTTATGCTTAATTTTCTCTGGATTAGTATTTGCTCCTAATGTCTTAAATTCACAGAGAGCCATGCCATTATAGTCATGCCATGTTGTGTGGGTGTACATATGTCTGCATTCCAACTCACCAATTTTTATATTTCACTTTAAATCTAATCCTTACTGTTCTTCTCATATTGTCTCCAAAGTAAATGTTCACTAGGGCTTGCAAAACACATCATTATACACATACACACACACACAAAGACACACAGAGTTATAGCCATACACAGTCACGCTGCACTCACACACACAGACACACAGAGTTATAACCATACACACACGTGCCTGCACTCACACACACAGACATACAGAGTTATAACCATATACACACGCGCCTGCACTTACACACACAGACACACAGAGTTATAACCATACACACATGTGCCTGCACTTACACACACAGACACACAGAGTTATAACCATACACACACGCGCCTGCACTCACACACACAGACACACAGAATTATAACCATACACACACGCACCTACACTCACACACACAGACACACAGAGTTATAACATACACACACGCGCCTGCACTCACACACACAGACACACAGAGTTATAACCATACACACAAGCGCATACACTTACACACACAGACACACAGAGTTATAACCATACACACACGCACCTGCACTTACACACACAAACACACAGAGTTATAACCATACACACACGCGCCTGCACTCACACACACAGACACACAGAGTTATAACCATACACAGACACGCCTGCACTCACACACACAGACACAGAGAGTTATAACCATACACACATGCGCCTGCACTCACACACACAGACACACAGAGTTATAACCATACACACACGCGCCTGCACTCACACACACAGACACACAGTTATAACCATACACACATGCGCCTGCACTCACACACACAGACACACAGAGTTATAACCATACACACTCACGCCTGCACTCACACACACAGACACACAGAGTTATAACCATACACACTCACGCCTGCACTCACACACACAGACACACAGAGTTATAACCATACACACACGCGCCTGCACTCACACACACAGACACACAGAGTTATAGCCATACACACATGCGCCTGCAGTCACACACACAGACACACAGAGTTATAGCCATACACACACGTGCCTGCACTCACACACACAGACACACAGAGTTATAACCATACACACACGTGCCTACACTCACACACACAGACACACAGAGTTATAGCCATACACACATGCGCCTGCAGTCACACACACAGACACACAGAGTTATAGCCATACACACACGTGCCTGCACTCACACACACAGACACACAGAGTTATAACCATACACACACACACCTGCACTCACACACACAGACACACAGAGTTATAACTATACACACACACGCCTGCACTCACACACACAGACACACAAATATCTATATATTGCTGAAATATATATAAAAAAAACTCAGACACAGATTTCTTGAAACAATACTTCCCCAAACACAATACTGAGTGCTGAAAGCCAACAGATCTAAAAGCAATAGCTAGCCAAATAAATAAAAGTTACAGAGTTACCTCTAAATTGTAAGCTCTGTGAGCAGTCTCTTATTATACCCCCCTAGAATGTAAGCTTCTTGAGCAAAATCTCCCAATATATACTCGTATAATACTTCTAGAACAACTGTGAGCTTCTTACAAATATAGCCACAAAACATGTACTGCCCTCCCCCCAATCAGCCGCCCTAGGTGCCTTGTATGCCTAGGTCAAAATACGTCCCTAGATGTGTTTGTGAATGTGAAACAATGGGGCCTATTTATCAAAGGTCTTGCGGACCTGATCCGACAGTGCGGATCAGGTCCGCAAGACCTCGCTGAATGCGGAGAGCAATACGCTCGCCGCATTCAGCCTGAAGACTCGCCAGAAACACGGGCCCACAAGCTCTATACGGAGCTTGATAAATGGGCCCCAATGTGTGCTTCTGTACTCTTTTTAAAATTGAAGTTGAGTATTTTAATATATAGGCCATGCACCTTTCATTACAAATGCCAGGAAAAAATAGACACAGACACCCATGAAGAGATATAGCAATGCTAAAGTTTCCTTAAAGGGACATTAAACACTTTGAGATGGTAATATAAAATGATAAATTGTATATAATAAAACAACTCTTCAATATACTTTCATTATTTATTTTGTCCTCTTTGCCTGTAATTCCATTCTGAAATTGTGAGCTTTTCAGTTCCTGTTAGAAATGGAAGTGCAGAACACTGTTAAATCCAGCACAACCATTGGCTGCACACTCTAATGACCTATGTATAACTGTCCCTAATTGGCCACAGCAGAGAAGGTAACACAAGTTACAACATGGCAGCTCCCAGTGTTTTATAGACACTAAAACTTTACACTTATTTTGTCACGTTTTTAACAACTAATGAAACTTTAAAAAATACATCTACATGTTAGTCATGGACTAATCTTTTCTTTGAATGCATCATGACCACACAACTAGGCAATATTAATATAAATAAAAACACAAGACAAAACTTTGGGGGAAAAAGGCCGCAGCCCGCGTTTATTATTTTAAATAATAGATAAACTTTATTAAACCACAATAACATTCAAAAGGTGCTTGCTCCATAAAATTACGTGCCTTCCACTGGCGCTCGGCCAGGCACGCCCACATACTTAACCTCTCCCCATACCTGAGGAGGTACCCATAATAATTAAATATAACTTAGCGGCTAGCACCCCGCTTTAGCTGCGACAACCACTTACCAAATCCAGGGAGGGAGGGAGGGCGCTTCTCTTCGCAGGTCTTCACTCCTGCTCGGCTAACAGACAAGTGAGCGACGGCTCACGTGACCACGCCCCTAATGCCTAGTGTGAGGTCATTAGCCCCTCCTCACATAGGCATTGCTCCGGGGCCTCATTGACCACACAACTAGGCAATATTAATATAAATAAAAACACAAGACAAAACTTTGGGGGAAAAAGGCCGCAGCCCGCGTTTATTATTTTAAATAATAGATAAACTTTATTAAACCACAATAACATTCAAAAGGTGCTTGCTCCATAAAATTACGTGCCTTCCACTGGCGCTCGGCCAGGCACGCCCACATACTTAACCTCTCCCCATACCTGAGGAGGTACCCATAATAATTAAATATAACTTAGCGGCTAGCACCCCGCCACTGCTCGAAAAGACCTTCGAGCACCAACCCACAGGGCTAAGGCCTTTTTTACCCCTTCGCTCAAGTTAAAATTAAAAAGATGTAGGCCAATTTTGTTAAGGTGAACACCATCTTTTAAGAAGAAGCAGCTTCCAGACTCTCCTTCAAACTCCACATGCCTTAAACCGAAGCCACCCAATTTTGCCACAAAGCTTGTGATAGTTCTATTAATCTTTTTGCGGGATGAGTCCAATCTTATCACATCCCAAGCAGATCTCCACGCTAATCTGCACTCAATGTCGGACCAAATGATCATTATCTCAGGTAACAATTCTTTTAACCTACCAATATCTCTTTTGATCATGTCAATAAAGTCTTTTTGTGCCATAAACCCTAAATCATTGCCCCCTACGTGAATAATTAAAATCTCAGGTGGGTGAAACAATCTAGCCCAACTAATCACTTTAAATAATAACTGGTCCCACTTCATACCCCTAATCCCAAACCACTTAATCAATACTTTTTCAGATGAACAGCTAAGCTGCAGCCCTGCATCTCTTAATGCAGCCTCTTTTCTCGCCCAGTATATGTAAGAATGTCCCACGATCCAACAATGAATGGGACCTGCTGGAATAAAAAACTAAAGCTATAACTTATTAACAAGCTCCGGTCTCACATATAACCTGAAACATTCAGACTTCCATCTCCCAATCTTCTTAACTGAACTGACATTCAAACCAGAAATACTAGCTTCCGTCGCTGCCCCAATTCTAAATGAGTGGCAACCAAATTCACTACTATTCAAACCTATCCTTTCTAACCCTTTTTTCAATACTGCTTCAAATTGAAAACGGGATAAAAATGTGCCGTCCTCGTGCACCAATAAAGGAATGCCATCAACAACTCTTCTAACTTTAAAAAATTCCCTAACTGCCGTAACTGGGCAGCACAATCCCCCAATCTCTTTCAAACAAACCCAGCAACCCTTACCTATTTGATCTGTTTTAGACTTCTTTAGCCAAATTAAAACTTCACGCGGGTTCAAAACTACATCCCTATAGCACAAGCCCCCGCAGTTCCACCTGTTTGCGGATACCAGCTCTGAAATCCTAAAAGCACCAAAGAAAGCCAACAAAAATGCCACCCTGAATAACAATACTTCAAATTGGGAAAAACAAACAAAGGGTAACACTTTAACCAATTTGACAACGATGGCGAAGACCAAAGGTCTTCTATTATCAACTGATACTTTACCCCTAATTAAACTCCTTATAGCCATTCTCACAGAAAAATTTTTGGACAGATCGACCCAACCCAACAAATTAAACAAAAAAGACAAAGCCGCCATATTCCTCTGCACCACCGATTTAGATGTACCCTTCACTCTCCATTCTTCAATCCAGTCTAATAAAAGGAAATCCTCTTTCTCCCCTTCAAAATCAGATAATTTGTTCAACCATTGAACCCAGACAGGTAGGTAGGCTTTCCAAGTACTAGGAGCTAAGGCTCCCCTCACCGATCTTAGCAATCTAGGAAGTTCAAATGCCACATCTCTTCCGGGCAAGGAAAACCGATTTCTTCCGCCTCCGGCACAGCCTCCCGGAATCTCCGCCACTGAAAACGAGAAAGAGCGTCAGCCCCAACATTCTCCTTTCCAGGAACATGAATAGCTCTAAAAAAGACATTATGCTTCATACACTCAAAAACGAACATCCTCAGCAATCCAATCACTGGTTTCGAACTAGATGATAGGCGATTGATTGCAAAAACAACCCCCATATTATCGGAATGAAATACCACCTTTCTGTTCTCGAATTCGAAACCCCAAATTTTTAAAGCTACCACTAACGGAAATAATTCCAGAAAAACCAAATTTTTTGTTAGACCTACCACAGCCCAATATTCCGGCCACACACCAGCACACCATTTGCTTCCAAATATGGCTCCAAAACCATGAGCCCCTGAAGCGTCAGTGAATAAATGAAGTTCACTACACAAAATTTCCATAGTCTGAATTAAAGATTTGCCGTTAAATTCCTTTAAAAAGGCTTTCCAAACTCTCAAATCTTCTTTCACCTGATAAGATAAACGAATCCGGAAATGGGGAATTTTAACTCCCACAGTGGCTAAAGATAACCTTCTGCAAAAAATCCTACCAACTGGGATGATCTTACATGCAAAATTCAGTTTACCCACTAGGGACTGAATCTCTCTCAACGAAAGCTTCTTTCTCGCGAGAGCTAGGTTAATGGAAGACACAAGATCACTAATCTTGTCCTTAGGAAGTCTGCATTCCATAGAAACAGTGTCAATACAAATTCCCAGGAAATTTATCACATGAGAAGGGCCCTCAGTTTTTTCATCAGCAACCGGGATCCCAAAATCCCTAGCTATCAGCATAAAAGAATCCATCAGAAATTGGCATGATTGGGTTCCTTCCGGACCCACAAACAAAAAATCATCCAGATAGTGAGAAACGGATGACAAACCAGAAATTTGCTTTACAACCCATTCTAGAAAACAACTAAATTTCTCAAAATAAGAACAGGAAATAGAACAGCCCATTGGTAAGCATAGATCCACAAAATAGGAACCACCCACAAAGCAGCCCAACAGATGATGACAAGATGGATGGACCGGTAACAGCCTAAATGCTGATTCAATGTCCACTTTCGCCAACAAGG
The DNA here is from genome assembly GCF_027579735.1 of Bombina bombina. NCBI lineage: Eukaryota > Metazoa > Chordata > Amphibia > Anura > Bombinatoridae > Bombina > Bombina bombina. The sequence continues at coordinate 828,779,544 of NC_069504.1, forward strand.
CGTTTGGACCCGCCTCCCGAATCAAATCTAAAGCCTTATCAAAGGATGCGTATCTGACTGCAGATAATTCAGGATCAATCCCATCATTCACTGAAAAACCTTTCGGGAAAGACAAATGATGAATCAATCTGAATTGATTCGGCATTTTTTTGGGAACCACTCCTAAGGGAGAGACACGCAAATTCTTAAAAGGAGGGGTCCTAAAGGGACCCGCCATCCTACCCAGAGAAATTTCTTTCTGAATCTTAGCCATCACTACTTCCGGAAAATCCGATGCTGACTTTAAGTTACCTGCAAAAACCGATTCAATCCCCTCAAAAAAGGGGATATAAAACCCAACTGAAAACCCCCCCAATAGAGTGTTCGCATCTGAACTTTTAGCTTTTTTCTTACCGTACAATTCTAACCACGGCGCCATCCTTTCGACTTTCACTGGCGTCCTGGCTTTGAATAGTACTTTCTCCTTTTGAGAGGGATTTACCTTTTTTAAAGCATTTTGCGCTAGAATGGACTCCTCCACAAAAGGAGCACTCATGCTTGTATTTACAAGCTGTTCCAAATTTACATGTTCCTTCATTGAATTGGAAGCAAAGCCCTTTTCTGAGGGCCACTGCTGATGATGATGCTGAGGAAGCATTACTTCCTCCTCCCGTAACACGAAAGGACTGAGACCTTAGCGGAGTCATAAGCTCCAACCATATCCCCATGTCCCTATCGTCCCATCTCATTTCAGGACGAACTGCAAGACGTTGACGAAACTGTTCGTCATACTTCCACCACGCAAGACCGCCATACGTGCGACAAGCACTAGCTATTTCATTGAGGTAACAAAATAGGGAAGAGCAAAGCTCAGGGTTCTTTTCACCAACTACACTTGCAAAAATGCAAAAGGCAGTTGACCAATTAGATAAAGTTTTTGGCAATTTTCTAAATTTCTTTTTACGCTCGTCATCTTCTTTTTTAGAAGACTCACTCCTTACATCATCCTTGATGTCAAAAACTTGATCCACCGGAAGCAATGAGAAAATTTCAATAAACTCTCTACGCCAAATCTTTTCTTTTATCTCTAAAGATAAATGAATACCCAAAGGCCCAACCGAACATAAGCAAGGGCGTCTCAAAGCCTGATCAGATACCTTAGGAAGCCCTACCATACTTGCACTACTTAAAATTACCGAGGGTGCCTGCTCAGGAGGACCACCTCCTGAGGGCGCAATTTGCTGAACCCAAACACCAACCGGGCCTGGAGTGCCCTCAGCACTCACCGGACCACAACCTTCCAATCTAGCTATTAAATCTTTCAATCCTTTCAACATCAGCTCACACCTTACCTCAGAAGCATTCGAAGCATTCACATTAACACTTGAACTCTCACCTGCATCATTGGACATTACAGGATTCTCCCTTGTAATGACCGTCTCCCTCCTTGCTTCCTGGCATGTTGATTCACTACCTTTTCTCTGTTTATCTCTTTCATTTTCTCTCCTTCTAACCGGAGTCCTAGACCTTCTGGGTCTCCCTCTTTCCCTTGACTGTTTGTCCAATGATCCCCAAAGAGAAGAATCGCCTAATTCTTTGTTTTGTCTGGACGTAATAGGCGAACGGGATCTCTCCCGTCGCCGTGAAACTGAACTCCTGGAACTTTTCTCCTGTCTCTTTCTTTCACTGTGGACTACCTGAGGCTGAGAGGATGCGTATTCCCTGTTAGCTAACCTTCTATCAAAAATACTACCACCCCTATCACTATCATTACTAACCATAGTGTTAACCCTCGCTGAATTACTCGCCCTATTACCTTCAGAATTAACATTACCTGGAACTAAAGCTCTAATTAACTGTGATACAATATCTAAACTGTTTACCTGCTCAGACGCTGCTGGTCCTGGTAAAGCTGATTGCTCTTCCTCCTCCCCGAAATCACTGTACTGTTCATCGATCCATAAAGAGTCTGCTTCCTCCTGTATCTTCGAAGGAAAACGTATCACAGCTCCGGCCAGGTGTTATAAACTCAGGATGAATAGAATCTGAAGAAAAGGAAACGTTAACCTGCCTAGAATTAGCCTCCTTATTTACAATCCTACTTGTTCTATCACTAACCTTATGTTCCTTTAAAAACATCTCTCTAGCACTATCATCTAAACTGGCATTCTCCCAATTTCTAAAACTCTCTGGCCTAACATCCCTCTCAGCATTTTCTCCTCCCTGACCTGTAAAACAATGCTTTCTTTTTTCCAAAGCCTTTCTACCTGTTGGGGCGGAAGCTCCTACAGTAACTGGCTTATTCAATGTAGTATTCCTTGAGCTAAACTTGTTTGAAGAGTCTGCAGTTGCTGTTCTAGGCTCACTAGCCGTTTTACAATGCCTGCCTACCTGACTGAAATGCTCCTCACAATATTGCTGCTGTATTAGAAAAGGCTCGTTAGCCGTAAACTGATCCTGGCCCCTGACTCTTAAAACTTCCTCATATACCATCTGTGCTGTGTTATCCCGGCCTATATTTACCTCAGGCCTAATTGCTGTGCAAATTTCTACTTGCCCAATGTTATTTGGGCCTTCTCTGATTAAAGGCCTCAATGCCGTGTTCGTGTCCTGATGCTGTAATAATTGATAGCCCACATGCTGCCCAACATTATCTTTATTAATGATACCCCCAGGCCTAAAGGCCGTACATTTCTCCTGGTTTGTTGCGCACTTTGGGCCTGTAGCCGTTGTCCCCTGATTTGGCGCCAAAATACTTACGTTCGCCGCCTCACAAGATTCTTCCTCACCAGCCGCCATCTCCGCTTCTTCCGACATCTCTTCATCCCAACGGACGAAAACAGCTCCTGAAAAAGAAGAAGAAGTACCTGGTGCAGCTTCTCCCTGGAGAAACCGTGTTGCGTCCGTTCTGCTGGTGTCTCCCTGTCCTGACCGATTTCTTGCAGCTCCTCTCCTTCTCACCGCTTTTCCTCTACGGCTCCCGGACTCCTGACGTCTTCCGGTCGATGGACTCAGCCTTTCTGGCGGACGGGATCTCCGCGTCGGCCTGGATGGCTCACCGCCCGCCGTGACGACTCCTCCGGTTCCTGAATCCTCTCCGATCGCTAACCGCTTCCGGACCCAGTCTTCGCCCTTCGATGACAACAGCTCCTGGACCGTCGACAGGATCTTCTGCAGCTCCGACATGGTGAGTAGAAAATAACCGCTTCTCTTCGCAGGTCTTCACTCCTGCTCGGCTAACAGACAAGTGAGCGACGGCTCACGTGACCACGCCCCTAATGCCTAGTGTGAGGTCATTAGCCCCTCCTCACATAGGCATTGCTCCGGGGCCTCATTTCTATCTAGAATGCATTTAGTGTTTAATGTCCCTTTAATGTTGTTAATGTAACAGTGCCCCAAATGCCCTCAAAATAGAGGGCATTATAGTTTTCTATTTAAAAAAAAATATAATTTTAAATTAAAAAAAAAACACTAGGTGGTTTTGGGGCTTTAAAGTTGATGGGAGTGGGGTGTTGGAAAAAAAAAACGGCCTATGAGATCTGTGTGTTCCCAGTAAATATATACATATGCTTATATACATATATATTTATGTGTTATCATGTATATACACATAGTAACAAATAAATATATGTTATATAAGCAAATACATATATATTTACTAACTGCTGCCCATCGCTGCGCTACCTTTCTGCGCGAGGTTCTGATGCTGTCTGTCCATTAGGAGCCTATGGACGCACGCTCTAATGAGTGCAATGCTTTCCAGCAATGCAAATGCAAGCTGTAAACTTGTAATACCAGCGCTGGTATTACAAAGTGGGGCACAAATATCGCTTTAGCTAAAGCAATATTTTGCTCTCCCCTTGTAATCTGGATCTATGACTTTTACTTCAGCCGGAATTATATTTTATTATAACCTGTTCCAGATAGGACAACAGAAACTACTGAACACAGTGTCCACACAGTTGAGATTTGTATATAAAATGTTTAGTTATGCGTAATGAAAAAACGTTGCAATACTTTTTCATTATTTATTTTGCCCAATTTTTATGTAATTGAGCAATTTCTAATTCTCTGAATTTTAAATGCACCCTGCTGACTCCTCAACGCTAACTCTGCCGCTTATCTGTCCCTAATTGGCTTTATCAGATAACAGCTGCAAAACAATGCACTTTATGCTAACTTTACGACCGTGGCTAGCCTTGTTTTCTATTCTCAGTGCACCAGCATGTGAAATACTGCAGCTGCTCAGAATACCAGTGGGGCTTGTATCATGTCAGCATTTATCAAATTGAGTCATTACCAGATGATACAAACACCTTAGGCTCCATAAGCAAGTGCTGTGTTTATATTGCTGGTGCACAGGGCATACTTAAGTACACTCTTGAAACAGCTATAGCTTTTATTAGAAGCAGTTTTTCTAATCTTGTGTATAATGCAAAAATGTTTCTATGCAAAAGTGAAATGCACCAATATGAATTCCAATTTTGGCTGGGATGTCCCTTTAAGACAAACTTCTCTATCTTTATAGAAAGAGGGCATATGAAGGGGGTTCAGAAGAATGGCTTAAACAAAACTCTTAAATATTGCTCTACATCCAAGATCGCAAGAACCAGAATTTATGCTCTTGTAGCTCATTCCGTGCTAATGTGAATTAATAATACATTCCATCAGTACATTGTCCAAAACAGGGGTATATAATAGCATTGAAAGCAAATCACTACATAAAATGCAAACAATTGCTGTGATAGATCTTCTTTTAAATGTGCATAAATCCAAGAAATATCTGCATTGATGTTCAATTATGTCAACCAGTGGCTGCACAGGGGAGCCTTTATCTATTCTCTTAGTAATTGTAAGTTATATGCTTACTCCGTCCTTCACAAGAGGACAGAAGAGGTGTCTTCAGCATTGTGAAATACCAACTCTATTCTTGTGCTATAGATTTGCTTCAGATATATTCTAGAAATTCAAAGATAAAGCTATTTTAATATCTTTTATATATATATATATATATATATATATATATATATATAAATTGTATACAATTGTGTACTATTAAAATATTTTAACAATAACATGTATAATGTATGTTTTTGGTATATATCAATTCTCACTAAGGCACTGAGTTTGTGCAACTGCATTTCTGCCACAACATATACCACTAGGAATGAATGTTCTTAAAGGGATAGGAAAGTCAGAATTAAACTTGCATGATTCAGATAGAGCATGTCATTTTAAGACACTTTTAAATTCACTTCTATTTTCAAATGTGCTTTGTTCTCTTAGTATCCCTTAAAAAATAAATACGCACATATCATACACTAGTGGGAGATGCTGCTAATTGGTGCCTGCACACATTTGTCTCTTCTGATTGGATAACTAGATGTTTTCAGCTAGCTGTCAGTAGTGCAATGCTGTCCCTTCAGCAATGGCTAACATGAGAATGAAGCAAATTTGATAATAGAAGTAAATTGGAAAGTTGTTTAAAATTGTATGTTCTATCTGAATCCTACAAGAAAATTTTGGGAAAAAATATAGGCTCAAAGGCCGTGAAAGAATACACTTATAGCACTCTTGTAGTCCTCTTATGACACACTATGTGTGTAATTTTGAAGATAGAGTACCAATGGTAGGGGAGTACGCTGGAAATAATTAAAACATAACTTTTATTAGTACGCTAAAGAACGGAGATAAAATAAAGGGATGTGCAATTAAAAACAAAAGCTACCTGGGGAGTGATAAATTATGTATCTTTTATCACTGTGGTGTCTGGATATAACAATCTTCAGTTGTTATATAGATAGGGTGTATACAATTGAAATATAAAATATATTAACCCCTGCCCTTATGGAAATGATATTTATACTCAATGTTGCAAATATTAACACTTAAGTTAATTATTTAGAGTTGACCATAAGTTCATTGCAGGGAAAGGTTATCTTGTTTAATTGTTATACAAAATATCTTGAAATTCTATGATATTAAAATTGTATAGGGCACATAAATGAGGGCAAAACGTGCATCATAGGTTTGGCAGTCAGTGTGCTTGGTGTATACTTAGGTATTATTATTGGTGTGTTCCTAGTAACACAAGTTAAAACGTTGTATTTAAATCTCAAATATTAGTTTGATGATCTCATGTATAGTAAACGATTGATTTTAAGCTATTTGCACTTCTTATAAAATACTTATCACATAAAGTTAGTATTTCACACTATATAGCGAATATAGATAAGTTTATTTCTAAGAAGATAGCTATAAATATAACCAAGCTAAAGCATATGTCAGCATAGTCTTATAATCAGCTTCAGGTTGTTCCATAAATTGTATTATAGTCAGAAAAAGTCAACCCTTATATTAGTATAAACCAGCATGCCTCTGGTATTGTGTTAAAATTCTCCCCTTGTAGAGAGAGTCTTGAATAATTGTTAGTTGACTAAATAGCATATATTATATGATATATATGGAGCCCACTTGATTGCTGTATTATTGGATAGTATAGTTGTCACAGTGTATTATTTTTAAGCAGAAACTCCTATCTGCTTCTGCACACTGAATGTGCAGTTTCCATATATATATATCTCACTGACTCATGCTTAGAATTAGCTAATATTAGTGTTAAACAATCGTTGCTCAATGAATCTCTTAAGTTGATACTTGTGATTATATTAAGATTAAAGCAGTAAGTACTGTGGTCAGTTAACAAAATAATAGATATAATACTATATTTTTGTTATTAATTCTGAGTTTGCAACCATTAAAAGTAACAGTTGATTGAATGTGCAACAGGTATAATTGTGTTGCAAACTCTCAGCTGTGAGGTTTGCCTCTGTGTATCACAGCTAAGCCGTTTTTTATACCGATTGTTATCCACACTCGTATTAGTCATATATGTTAGCTTTCCCACCAGAGATTAAAGGTTTCTCTGTGTTGGGATTTCAAGTTATTTGGACTATTATAAGTTATTCAAGTTATTTGGATATTATAAGAAAATTTTGGGGTTTACTATCCCTTTAAAGGGGCATGAAACCCAGTTCTCTTCTTTCCTGATTCAGATACAGAATACAATTTTTAAAAAAAGTTTCCAATTTACTTCTCTTATCAAATTTGCTTCATTCTCTTGTTATTCATTGCTGAAGAGGTATACAAATAGGTAGCATGCACATGTCTGGAGCTCTTCATGACAGGAAATAGTGCTGCCATCTATTGCTCTTGCTAATGTATAACACTGTTGGAAAACAGCTGTCATATAGTGCTGCAGACACGTGCCTTCCTGCTTTTTAACAAAGGATAACAATAAAACAAAGAAAATGTGATAATAGAAGTAAATTCGACAGTTGTTTATAATTTTATGCTCTATCTGAATCATTAAAGAAAGTGTGGGGTTTTATGTCACGTTAATGTATCACATTAGATCCAAATATCTAAGTTAACCATGTGCCAGTTGTATATGAATATTTTTATTAAAATGGTCAGCATTTAAAGAGAATGATTGTGGCGCCAATTGCATATGTAGATTCCATTTAAATTGAATAGATTTGAATAGTGCCAGTTGTGTATGTCGATTTTTATTAAAATGGGCATAATTTGAAAATAATTTTTATAGTGCCAATATATGTAGATTTAATTTAAAGGGACAGTCAACACCAGAATTGTTGTTTAAAGAGATAGATTATCCCTTTATTACCCATTCCCCAGTTTTGCATAACCAACACAGTTATAATAATACACGTTATACCTCTGTAATTACCTTGTATCTACAAGTATGTCTCTGCAAACTGCCCCTTATTTCAGTTCTTTTGACAGACTTGCATTTTAGCCAATCAGTGCTCACTCCTCGGTAAATTCACATGCGTGAGCTCAATGTTATCTATATGAAACATATGAACTAATGCCCTCTATTGGTAAAAAAACTGTCAGATTAGAGGCTGTCTTCAAGGGCTAAGAAATTAGCATATGAACCTCCTAGGTTTAGCTTTTAACTAAGAATACCAAGAGAACAAAGCAATCAACGGTCGGTCCACAGCACTTCGATAAAAATTCACTTTATTAGTTACCGATAAAACAAAAAAAGTGACGTTTCAGGGTTGCCCCTTTAATCATACCGGTATGATTAAATGGCCAACCCTGAAATGTCATTTTTTGTTTGTTTTATCTGTAACTAATAAAGTGAATTTTTATTGAAGTGCTGTGGACTGACCGTTGATTGCATACAAGTTGTTCGGGGAGTTTGGTAGCTACCCCCAGGTCTTCACGAGCACATTCCACTTGGAGATGTGAGTTTATAAGAGTACAAAGCAAAATTGGTGATAAAAGTAAATTAAAAAGTTGTTTAAAATTACATGCCCTATTTGAATCATGAAAGTTTATTTTGGACTTGACTGTCCCTTTAAATTGGGTAGCTTGAATAGACTTTTTTTTAGTGCCAATTGTATATGTAAATTTTAATTAAAATGTCCAGAATTTGAAAAGAACGCTTGTAGTGCCAATTGCATATGTATATTCAATTTAAATTGGACAGTTTGAATAGATTTTTTAGTGTCAGTTGTATATGTTGATTGAGGTAAGCTCAGGAACCTACATGTGTCTTGTGCGCTAAATGTGTCTCATTGTAACTAACCTTGAGTATGATCTCATGGAAGAAGCGAAGTTTAAACAAAGAAAACCAAAAAAGAAATTTTTTAAATTGTACAAGTAGGGTGAGTGTGACCAAATAAAAAGAAGACCTCCAGTATCGTTAAACATATTTGTGTGCAATTTAGATAACCAGTAGTGTGTCTTGCACTAAAATTGACTTAAAAAGAGATGTGCAATGCCAGGATTGGCTGCCGAGCATTTAGGGAATTTGTCTATCGCACCCAGAATCCATTTTATAGGCAATTTTAGGGGTATTGCTAAGATGAATGAATTTAGTGTGCATCTCTCTATGAGCCATTGAAAGTGTAGATCGTCGTGTGAGCTCTAAGCTGGTGATTAGTGTTTCCTCCCTAACCTCTACCCTATTGAGGTCTTTCCATTTCTCACACAGTTCCAGCATAGTGATGGATGCTTTTATGGCAACTATTAGATTATAAATGTGGGAGATAGAATGGATATCTTGTCTGGATAGTGAGCATAATCTGTCAATACTGGTGGTGGCTTTGAAATATAGACCTTCTTATAGAAGCTTACATACACAGTGTAAGATTTGAGGATACGCAATGTGCTATTATGGAGACTTAAAGGGACACTAAACCCAAAAAATTCCTTTTATGATTCAAGTAGAGAATACAATTTTAAACAACATTCCAATTTACTTCTATTATCTAGTTTGCTTCATTATTTAGATATCCTTTGTTGAAGAAATAGCAATGCACATGGGTGAGCCAATCATATGAGGCATCTATGTACAGCAACCAATCAGCAGCTACTGAGCATATCTAGATATGCTTTTCAGCACAGCATATCAAGAGAATAAAGCAAATTAGATAATAGAAGTAAATTAGAAAGTTGTTTAAAATTGCATGCTCTTTCTAAATCATAAAAGAAAAAAATTGGGTTTCATGTCCCTTTAAGCTGTAAGTCTGGAATAGAAGAAGGTTGGCTAGTGTTTGTGTCTAATAGTTGAGTCACTGGGGTTAGACCATATTCCTCCGATAATCTATACATGCTAGAAGTCATGCCTTGTTAAGGTTAGTGTTTACTGACTCTATGCGATAAACCCCACAATTTGCATAATCTAGCCCAGGCTGCAAAGGATCTCAAAACAATATGTTGTTCCTAACTTGCTGTGAAAGAATCTGAAATGGGTCATGGGGTAGAAAGGCAACGTGAAGCAGATGTACAAGTGACCTCTCTAAGTTTACAATCATGGGACCACATATTAACAGGTCCTCTTGTTACAGCATGATTTCTGAATTTATTAATAGCCGGCTACAAAAGATAATGTTTATATCTGACTGCTTGAAATTATACAAACCAAGTAAAATGTTTCACATATAGATACATGATTCTCAGAGGTATTATTCACACATCTATGCTATATATTGATATCTAGACAGTTTAAGTGTTTTTAAACGTGTATGATTGAATAGTTAAACCAATAAAGTTAAAGTATAAATGCTTCCTGTATTATTCAGTGAGAATTTTTCCTAAATAATTGCAGGGGTAAAGCACTTTGTAACTCATTTATATACAGATATATATAGGATTATCTATTTATAAATACATAGAACATATTCTGCTATGTGCAGATTATTGGAATGTGAAATATTTACAGTACATGCACACTATAAGACTGTATTAATTATGAATATTGCATAAATAGGATTTTTCATGTTTTCATCTATTTAACTGCAAAGGGCTCTAATGCACTTCTTTTTATGTCTATATATGTGTATGTATGTGTTAATATGTATTTATATGTCTGTAAATACATACAGTATAAATAGTGATGTCTCGAATTGTTCGCCGGCGAATAGTTCCCAGCGAACATAGCTTGTTCGCGTTCGCAACGGCGGGCGAACATATGCAATGTTCGATCCGCCCCCTATTCGTCATCATTGAGTAAACTTTGACCCTGTATCTCACAGTCTGCAGACACATTCCAGCCAATCAGAAGCAGACCCTCCCTCCCAGACCCTCCTAGCTCCTGGACAGCAGCCATTTTAGATTCATTCGGAAGCTGCTTTCTTAGTGAGAGGAGGGACAGTGTAGCTGCTGCTGATTTAATAGGGAAATTGATAGCTAGGCTAGTGTATTCAGTGTCCACTACAGTCCTGAAGGACTCATCTGATCTCTGCTGTAAGGACAGCACCCCAAAAAGCCCTTTTTAGGGCTAAAACATCAGTCTGTTTTTTTTTTTTCCTGTTTAATCTAATTGCAGCCTGCCAGCGTGTGTGTCAGGCTCACAGCGTATACTGTGCCCACTTGCCCAGTGCCACCACTCATATCTGGTGTAACAGTAGTGTAAATTTAAAAAAAAAAAACTTTGACTGTGAAACATCAGTCTGCTTGTGTAATCTAATTGCAGTTGCCTGCCTGCCTGCCAGCGTGTGTGCCAGGCCCACTTGCCCAGTGCCACCACTCATATCTGTTGTAACAGTAGTGTAAATTTAAAAAAAAAAAACTTTTTTGACTGTGAAACATCAGTCTGCTAGTGTAATCTAATTGCAGTTGCCTGCCTGCCTGCCAGCGTGTGTGCCAGGCCCACTTGCCCAGTGCCACCACTCATATCTGTTGTAACAGTAGTGTAAATTTAAAAAAAAAAAAACTTTTTTGACTGTGAAACATCAGTCTGCTAATGTAATCTAATTGCAGTTGCCTGCCAGCGTGTGTGCCAGGCTCACAGCGTATACTGTGCCCACTTGCCCAGTGCCACCACTCATATCTGGTGTAACAGTAGTGTAAATTTAAAAAAAAAACTTTTTTGACTGTGAAAAAATCAGTCTGCTTGTGTAATCTAATTGCAGTTGCCTGCCTGCCAGCGTGTGTGCCAGGCCCACTTGCCCAGTGCCACCACTCTTATCTGTTGTAACAGTAGTGTAAATTTTTTAAAAAAAAAACTTTTTGGACTGTGAAAAATCAGTCTGCTAGTGTAATCTAATTGCAGTTGCCTGCCTGCCTGCCAGCATGTGTGCCAGGCCCACTTGCCCAGTGCCACCACTCATATCTGGTGTAACAGTAGTGTAAATTTAAAAAAAACAAAACTTTTTTGACTGTGAAACATCAGTCTGTTTGTGTAATCTAATTGCAGTTGCCTGCCTGCCAGCGTGTGTGCCAGGCTCACAGCGTATACTGTGCCCACTTGCCCAGTGCCACCACTCATATTTGGTGTAAAAGTAGTGTGAATTAAAAAAAATAAACTTTTTTGACTGTGAAACATCAGTCTGCTTGTGTAATCGAATTGCAGTTGCCTGCCTGCCAGCGTGTGTGCCAGGCTCACGGCGTATACTGTGCCCACTTGCCCACTGCCACCACTGATATCTGGTGTAACAGTAGTGTAAATTTAAAAAAAAAAACTTTTTTGACTGTGAAACATCAGTTTGCTTGTGTAATCTAATTGCAGTTGCCTGCCTGCCAGCGTGTGTGCCAGGCCCACTTGCCCAGTGCCACTACTCATATCTGTTGTAACAGTAGTGTAAATTTTAAAAAAAAAACTTTTTTGACTGTGAAAAATCAGTCTGCTAGTGTAATCTAATTGCAGTTGCCTGCCTGCCAGCATGTGTGCCAGGCCCACTTGCCCAGTGCCACCACTCATATCTGGTGTAACAGTAGTGTAAATTTAAAAAAAAAAACTTTTTTGACTGTGAAACATCAGTCTGTTTGTGTAATCTAATTGCAGTTGCCTGCCTGCCAGCGTGTGTGCCAGGCTCACAGCGTATACTGTGCCCACTTGCCCAGTGCCACCACTCATATCTGTTGTAACAGTAGTGTAAATTTAAAAAAAAAACTGGGTGGGGTGGGTGGAGGAAGAGACCTTCAATGACATCAGTGAGGGCAAGGAATGGGACATGGCTAGCTTGGTATCCAACCTTGTGCAAATGGGGAGTTTGCGGTTGTGCAAATGGACTGTTTGCGGTTGTTTGCGGTGCGTTAAAGGGACAGTCTAGGCCAAAATAAACTTTCATGATTCAGATAGAGCATGTAATTTTAACCAATTTTCCATTTTACTTTTATCACCAATTTTGCTTTGTTCTCTTGGTATTCTTAGTTGAAAGCTTAACCTAGGAGGTTCATATGCTAATTTATTAGACCTTGAAGCCCACCTCTTTCAGATTGCATTTTAACAGTTTTTTACCACTAGAGGGTGTTAGTTCACGTATTTCATATAGATAACACTGTGCTCGTGCACGAGAAGTTATCTGGGAGCAGGCACTGATTGGCAAAACTGCAAGTCTGTCAAAAGAACTGAAAAAAGGGGCAGTTTGCAGAGGCTTAGATACAAGATAATCACAGAGGTTAAAAGTATATTATTATAAATGTGTTAGTTATGCAAAACTGGGAAATGGGTAATAAAGGGATTATCTATCTTTTAAAACAATAAAAATTCTGGTGTAGACTGTCCCTTTAAACGGGTCTGTCACTGTGAAGCGGGCGTAACCCTTACACTACCTGATCGATACAACATCATACCTGATGTTTTAAAGCACGTTATTCCAAAAAAAATGTTATGTTAGGTGATTTATGCCCTTTATGGATTAAAACCAGACTCTGCATCAACTATGAAATTTTCCATGGGAGTTTTGCCATGGATCACCCTCCGGCATGCCACAGTCCAGGTGTTAGTCCCCTTGAAACAACTTTTCCATCACTATTGTGGCCATAAAGAGTCCCTGTGGGTTTTAAAATTCGCCTGCCTATTGAAGTCAATGGCGGTTCGCCCGTTCGCGAACAGTTGCGAAAGTTCATGTCCGCCGTTCGCGAACGCAAATTTTTAGGTTCGCGACATCACTATATATACATATAGAAATACATAAATACATATGTACACATATATAGACATATATACTGTATATAGATATACAGTATATATATATATATATATATATATATATATATATACATACAGAGAGAAGTGCACTCACAGGAACGAACAACTGGCTCAATAACTTTGTTAGCCTGTTCTATGGCGATTTACCACCTGGGTGCAGCTTTTTAGCCCAGTAATGCTTTTCACAGAATAGAACTTTCCTGCCTATTACGGTCAGTCCAGCGCCGAAATACCAGGCAATTCCTCTCTGAACAAGAAACACAGCAACCCCAGACGATCGTTTCGGCCTTCATTGGGCCTCGTCAGTGAGGTGTAGCTATATTCCTCTAAACACACTGAGCAAGGAGTCCACGTCTGGTTGCCCCTTTTTCCCATAGGGAGACTAAATACATACAGAGAGAAGTGCACTCACAGGAACGAACAACTGGCTCAATAACTTTGTTAGCCTGTTCTATGGCGATTTACCACCTGGGTGCAGCTTTTTAGCCCAGTAATGCTTTTCACAGAATAGAACTTTCCTGCCTATTACGGTCAGTCCAGCGCCGAAATACCAGGCAATTCCTCTCTGAACAAGAAACACAGCAACCCCAGACGATCGTTTCGGCCTTCATTGGGCCTCGTCAGTGAGGTGTAGCTATATTCCTCTAAACACACTGAGCAAGGAGTCCACGTCTGGTTGCCCCTTTTTCCCATAGGGAGACTAAATACATACAGAGAGAAGTGCACTCACAGGAACGAACAACTGGCTCAATAACTTTGTTAGCCTGTTCTATGGCGATTTACCACCTGGGTGCAGCTTTTTAGCCCAGTAATGCTTTTCACAGAATAGAACTTTCCTGCCTATTACGGTCAGTCCAGCGCCGAAATACCAGGCAATTCCTCTCTGAACAAGAAACACAGCAACCCCAGACGATCGTTTCGGCCTTCATTGGGCCTCGTCAGTGAGGTGTAGCTATATTCCTCTAAACACACTGAGCAAGGAGTCCACGTCTGGTTGCCCCTTTTTCCCATAGGGAGACTAAATACATACAGAGAGAAGTGCACTCACAGGAACGAACAACTGGCTCAATAACTTTGTTAGCCTGTTCTATGGCGATTTACCACCTGGGTGCAGCTTTTTAGCCCAGTAATGCTTTTCACAGAATAGAACTTTCCTGCCTATTACGGTCAGTCCAGCGCCGAAATACCAGGCAATTCCTCTCTGAACAAGAAACACAGCAACCCCAGACGATCGTTTCGGCCTTCATTGGGCCTCGTCAGTGAGGTGTAGCTATATTCCTCTAAACACACTGAGCAAGGAGTCCACGTCTGGTTGCCCCTTTTTCCCATAGGGAGACTAAATACATACAGAGAGAAGTGCACTCACAGGAACGAACAACTGGCTCAATAACTTTGTTAGCCTGTTCTATGGCGATTTACCACCTGGGTGCAGCTTTTTAGCCCAGTAATGCTTTTCACAGAATAGAACTTTCCTGCCTATTACGGTCAGTCCAGCGCCGAAATACCAGGCAATTCCTCTCTGAACAAGAAACACAGCAACCCCAGACGATCGTTTCGGCCTTCATTGGGCCTCGTCAGTGAGGTGTAGCTATATTCCTCTAAACACACTGAGCAAGGAGTCCACGTCTGGTTGCCCCTTTTTCCCATAGGGAGACTAAATACATACAGAGAGAAGTGCACTCACAGGAACGAACAACTGGCTCAATAACTTTGTTAGCCTGTTCTATGGCGATTTACCACCTGGGTGCAGCTTTTTAGCCCAGTAATGCTTTTCACAGAATAGAACTTTCCTGCCTATTACGGTCAGTCCAGCGCCGAAATACCAGGCAATTCCTCTCTGAACAAGAAACACAGCAACCCCAGACGATCGTATATATATCTTTAGAGATGTATATGATGTATCTCAATGTTAAAGCCCTTTGCCTGCCATTTTTTCTAACACCTGAGACCTCAAATCTTTGAGCCCATATAACTTTTTCGTGCAATATTTTTTAAATATTTTTTTATTAGATGGTGTTCTTATAAGTGTAACTGTACTTTGTAAGGTATTTTTGATGTGTTTTGCAACACTTTTTTGTTTCCCGAAACAGTTAACCACAGCTCTTAGGATCCGCTAACTCGGCGAGCGTTAACTTAAATTGCGCTCAAGTGATCGCTTTTACTTTCAACTTATAATACCAGCACAATTTAACCTGCGCGCAAATGAACGCGAAAACACGTTATCGTTTGTGCGCAAAAATTTACACTCCACTCATATTCTGGACCTAAATTAGTACTAGATATTTATATTTGAGGATCTTCGAACATAAGTGTTAATATAATATGATATATCACACCAGTGTAGTGAATGTTGTTTTGACATACTACATAATTGTTATATGAAAAGGGTATTTATGAGAATGATTTTTAAACATTCACATATGTAGAATGACAGTTTTGAAAACAGATCTTTGATTTACTGAAGAGTTATTGTGGTTGAGAATTTGAAAAATATTTTTTTTTTTTACATTTAAACAAGGGGTATTTTGAAATACATTAGATTTTTGTTTAGTGAACAATACCTTTCCAGGTCTGATTGCATTTTTTTTTTGTTAAAGGGGCAGTCTAGTCAAAATTAAACTTTCATGATTCAAATAGGGCATGCAATTTTAAACAACTTTCCAATTTACTTCTATTATCTAATTTGCTCAATTCTTTAGATATCCTTTGTTGAAGAAATAGCAATGCACATGTGTGAGCCAATCACACAAGGCCTTTATGTGCAGTAACCAATCAGCAGCTACTGAGCATATCTAGATTTGTTTTTCAGCAAGTGATATCAAGAGAATGAAGCAAATTAGATGATAGAAGTAAATTAGAAAGTTGTTTAAAATGACATGCTCTTTCTAAATCACGAAAGAAAAAAATTGGGTTTCTTGTCCCTTTAAGCTTACAGCGATGTTCCAATTGTAATCTATGGTGCCGATTTATCAAGCTCCGTATGGAGCTTGATGCCCTTTGTGAAGGCTCGACGGAAACAGAAGTTATGAAGCTGCGGTCTAAAGACCGCTGCTCCATAACTTGTCCGCCAGCTCTGACGCCGTGGACAGAAATCAAGCCAATCGAATACGATCAGGTTGATTGACATCCCCTGATAGCAGCGGATTGGCCGCAAATCTGCAGGGGCGGCATTGCACCAGCAGTTCACAAGAACTGCTGGTGCAATGATAAATGCCAACAACAAATGCTGTTTGGCATTTATCGATGTGCGGCGGACATGATACGCTACATCGTAACATGTCCGCTCGCACATTAATAAATATACCCCCAAGAATTGACTCATTTTTTGCAGTTGGGTGGTGGTTAAAAATCACACCCAGAAGGTATTTTACTGAAATGGCCAGTAGTTTTAAGTTTCGGTCAATGTGAAAAATTAATATTATATGTAAAAATAAAGACCCTATAATAGTGAAACGTCTTCAATGTATGTTGGAATATAACAATAAACAAGTGAACATTTCAGATCACTCATAGTAGCTTTATGATTTATAATTATTTATGCAAATTTATGGTAATGCACTATAGTTGACACCTCGGTCATGCTAACCTGGACAGTTATGAGTTAAACATACCAGCAGGGTGTGCATGGAAGAAAATGACTAGTGTTATCCAGCAACACTATTCATGTGCTATCCAGAAACACGATACATGGTTCTCCCTGCAAACCCTGCAGCATGTGTAGCTCATAACTGTCCAGATTAACATGGCCAAGGAGGCAAACCCATAATGAGCATTTCTGCTATTTATTTTTTTCTAAAGAAACCTGGCAGCACTACTGTAGTGGTTGGGTGTTTGCTTTTGGTTGGTTTCAAAATGAAAAGCTTTTCTCACACAGTCCTATCAGTTATAACATGTGGTATATGTTAGCCTATTTAAACTAGGCCTGTGTCTATAGGTAGGGTTGCCACCTCAGCCATGTTTTCCTGGACACTTTTAACCCTGGAAAGCACACAAATAGTGACACTGAACATCACAATCCTCTATGCATGCCCTGCAAGTGTCCAGGAAAACATGGCCAAGGTGGCAACCCTATCTATAGGGCAACAGGGTTTAAGGGAGCAGCACATGTTGGGGAGTATATTAATATAGTCACTCCTTAAAACATACTGTTTAAAAACATCAGGCCTATTTCATGTAAGATACCCCTTTCCCCAGATACACTTTTGTTCAAACACGTGGCAAAACAATCTAAACAAGGCTTTGGCCTAGTCTTTGTATTACAACAATCACATATAGCAATTGATTTTAGAGAAAGAATCAGAGAGCAAGAGCATTCTTTACGTAGGATAAATTCTCTGGGTTCTTATATTTGGTTAATGATATGAGTTATGATAGTTTAGGAATATTCTAGAATCCAGGGTTACAGTTGTTATAATATTAAAAGGGTTAAAAAATCCAATCTGGATTAACGGCCCAAAAATATTTTATTTTTTATTTTTTATGTTAGCAGTATTTTTCTGGATATTGTATCATGTCAGTTAATTTTTATTAAAGTTATCTTTTTTGGTTAGCTACAAACTATTAATAATAAATATATGATTGCTGACTTTAACTGATCTCTCTCTTTAAATATATATATATATTCTTAAATATTCTGTTTGTGTCTGATGAAGGAGGTAATACCACAAAACTTTACACAATAAAGTTGACC
Organism: Bombina bombina; assembly: GCF_027579735.1. NCBI lineage: Eukaryota > Metazoa > Chordata > Amphibia > Anura > Bombinatoridae > Bombina > Bombina bombina. Next base: position 828,797,684 of record NC_069504.1, read on the forward strand.
AATTTGATGAGACCTGGCGACTGCACCCGTAATTTGGATTTTTGTATCAGCTCTTGGGAGCACCCATAATGGCCTGCTACAATTTAAGTAGGTGGTGCTGCTGTATCAAATCTCTTGTTTTCTCCTATTATCTATACATATTAATGTACAATGCATTTGCTTTTTATTTCCATGTACCATTTTAATAGCCCTCCTTGGTTTCTATGGTTTCTAGTGTCTAGTCAAGTCACAATCTGAGACACACTGGTTTGTCTTCTCCAGAGCTTACCATGGATAATCATGTTCACACAATTAAAGAATTAATGGATGCAACTAAGATTGTAGGTGCCTATATAATAACAATCTGACATTTTTTAGATACAAACTAATATAATTTAATTCTGAAAACAAATATTGGGGAAAGGAGAATCTCTTTGAGAAAAATTGTGTGTCTGCATTTTACTGACTGAACGGGAAATAGGACTGTTCTTTAATTTGTCCAGGGCTGATTTTTATTCACTTCATTCCCAGTCCGGCCCTGTATATATATATATATATATATATATATATATATATATATATATATATATATATATATCAACCTTGTAATCTCTAAAGTCTATTTAATGAAAATCGGCAATGATGTTCAACCTAATTGTTACCTTAGCATGCCTGCACATCCAGTAATCTATATTCTAAGGCTGTGCGTAGGGACATAGTCTCTGAATTATGACTGCAGTTTGAAGCCTTTGCTATGCATAGATCAGCATGGGTACAGATGTATGGAGCTGTTTATATCAAAAGCAGTAGATTGCACCTTTCAAAATCCCATTTGGAAAGGACAGAAAAACAGTACTCGAAAAGTCAGGAAAATTTAATTTATCACGCTATTAAGTTAAGGGATTGAAAAATCACCTTGCTTCCAAGTTGCCAACTTTGATCTTTTCAAATTGGTTTGAAACACGCTGCCCTCAGTGGAAAATGAAGTATGTCTGTATGTATGTATGGGAGGGGTTGACTCTAACCCCCAGCTATTCCCTGCCATCTCAGCTTTGCTGAATACAGTAAACTGGAGAAATTGTAACATTTTAAGCAGCACCAACAAGCCAATCTCCAAATAAATTAGATAGCTGATTTTCTGTTTCTAAAAGTGAACTTGTGTATCCACTAAGACATGCATCATTAACCCCTTCACAGCTATACAGTAATGAAACAAGTATAAAACACCCTTGCTGATTATAGTTTGTAATTTAAAATTTGTATTTTCTGTTGTAATTTTAATTTGGAAATAGTTAGCATCCGGCGGCACATTTGTGCAGATGGTAATTGATCCCTTGCCTCCACTTTACCTTTTAAGATATTGCATTACTGTATGATTTTGGTCTAATTATTGCGCCTGCTGTGAGTTTTCTTCATAAGCCAATATTTGCATATACAACAAGGATCCATATTTAGGTGGCAATATATATATATATATATATATATATATATATATATTTATTATTATTTTCTGAGATGACCACCTCTTTTATTCTGTTCAAACCTGTGAATATTCTTCTATAAAATAGAGTGGCCTCTTAAAATGTTTATATTTTTTGCAGAAACCTCCATTAACTTAACTATAATTAATAATAAAACAATAATAATAATATTTAAAAAAAATGAAGATGCTTTAATAACAGAGACATAAAAGGTTTATGGCATTGTGGGCAGTGTCAGATTGGCCCACCAGGATGCTGGGAGTTTTTCCGGTGGTTCAGTTGTCCGCCGGTGTGGCAAGGCCACATCCTTTGGGCAGGGAGGTCACATATCATGCCTTGTGCGCATGTGTAGCGCATTCATTTAATGCCGCTCCTGCTGAGGATTTGGGGGCAAATGACAATGTCAGAGTTGACCTGATTGGTAGGTATCCTCAGGCACAGTTCATGGACCATATGTCTTATACAATATTTCCCTTTATAGAACAGTATGGTGAGGACACTTGTGGGAAGTGGCCACAAGTTTTTTTTTTATAATGGGGCTCAATCAGAAGCGTTGGGGTAAGGAGTGTCATGTGAAGGACTGGGGGGTTTCTGTGTGTCTACTGGGCGAAGTTTAGCGAGTCACTAAAACTAGGACATTTTCTAAGGCTGGATAAGCAATGGGCAAGTGGGTAATCCTCCCATTATATGATAATTCTGTTGGATCTGAGACAGTTGGGAGGTTTAATGGAGCATATCTACCAATCAGCAGCCAGTAACCACAGAGATTGGCACCTAAAGCAAAAATCCATTATATTTCTTTTGCGGGAGAGATTATTTTCTTTGACTTAAAATGTTAGTTAGCCATTAGCGTTTACAGATAACAAGTTGTATTTTTAATATAAAGTACCCTATTTAGGGCCAGATTACAAGTGGAGCACTATTTGCGCTCCACTGTGTAATACCAGTGCATGCTAATGTGTGCTGGTATTACAAGTTCATAGCAATGCGAATGCGACCTCACGTTCGCATTGCTGGGAAGCATTAAGCTCATGAGAGTGCGCTTCCACAGGCTCCAAAAGGAGAGATGGCATCAGAACCACACGCAGTGAAGGGGGTAAGTAGCGCAGCGATGGCAGCAATTTTTAAATATATATGTATATGATAATATACATATATAAGTGTTAATATGTGTTTATACACATTTTAACACACACACACATATATATATATATATATATATATATATGTATATAAGCATATACATATACTGTATATTTACTGGGAACACACAGTTCCCATAGTCTGCAATGTAAAGGTACTTTTCAGTGCTGTTTTTTTCCTAAAATCCCACTCCCACCAACTTTAACCCCAAAATACTGTCTAGTGCAGTAATAACAAAATAAATTAAAAAAATATATATTTATATACTGTATATAAAGATGCTGCTATCTTTATTTTTTAAAAAAAACACACTACACTGTAATTTGGGGGCAATAGGGGCACATTTATAAAATTAACCAAAGAGCTTATGGTAGCAATAATGAGTCACTTGTAATGGCTAATTAATTATTGCACGCCCGATAATTTAGCGCTCCACTTGTAATCTAGCCCTTACTCTCTGGTTAGCTTTCAGAATAATATTCTAAGGTTATTTATGTTGTCCTCAGCAATAACTTCTGTTAATTTGTATAAACCTTTTTCATTTTCTGTAAATGTTGAGATTATACAGCCATGTGTGAAGGTTTGTCTCACATAAACACCTAGTAAATGCTGGTGACCTTGGGCGAGATTACATATACGGCATAGGTTTCAGTGCAACTGCTGAAACCCGTGCCGCCCATAAGTTCACCTCGCCCATCGGGTGAATCACATATACGGTGCCGAGAAATAAGATACTGCCTAAGTCGGATAAACCTGCGAGGTACAGAAATGTGCGGGAATAGACTTCTTTGGTATAGCTAGTGATTTACGGCAGTATATGATTTTCCGGCGCCTAAGTAAAAAACAAAAAAGTTAAATTGCACGTAAACGTCTAACCCGCCTCCCAAAAAATTAACCCGACATGTTAAAACCCCTAATCTGCCACCCCCCCCCACATCGCAACTAATGATAAAATGTATTAACCCCTAATCCGCCATCCCCCACATCACAACTAATAATAAAATGTATTAACTCCTAATCCGCCACCCCCCACATCGCAACTATTAATAAAATGTATTAACCACCCACAATGCAAACTACCTATTTAAACTATTATCTCCTTATCCGCCAAACCCCACATTGCAAACTAGCTAATAAATGTATTAACCCCTTCCCCACAATGCAAAGTACATTTCAACACTATTAACCCCTAAACCGCCATCCCCCACAACGCAAAGTACCTTTCAACACTATTAATCCCTAAATCGCCATCAACCACAACGCAAAGTACCTAATTACCCTATTAACCCTAATCCTCCAAGCCCCCACACAGTAATCTACCTAATCAACCTATTAACCCCTAAACCGCCATACCCCACAATGTAAAGTATTCATCTAATCACTAAGCCCCCTAACCTAACACCCCCTAAATCAACCCTAATTACAAAAAATAAAAAAGACCATCTCCCTAAAAAATGTATTAAAAATTACCAAAATTAAAAAATCCTAACTTAACATTAAAAAAAAATCCTAACATTACATTAAAAAAAACAACTAAGATTAAATTAAAATAAAAAATTTAAGATTACAAAAAATAAAAAAATCTAAAATTACAGAAAAAAATAATGAAATTATTCAAAATGAAAAAAATTAAACCTAATTTAATACCCCTATAAAAACAAAAAAGCCACTCCAAAAGAAAAACATCCCCCTAATCTTACACTAAACTATCAATAGCCCTTAAAAGGGCATTGCTCTAAGTTTTTACATCTCTTTTACATAGAAAACTACAAATTAACACCCAACAGTAAAAAAACCCAACCTCCCACCCCCCAAAATAAAAAATAACAAACTCTAAAAAAAATTGCGTTTGTATGGGCATCAGGTCTTTTGCTGCCCATTAAAAAAATAATAAAAGCCCTAATCTAAAAAAACAACACCACCCCCCCAAAAAAAAAAAACTAACACTAACCCCAAAAAATGTACTCATCTTTCCTGAAGTCTGGACATCCATCTTCTTCCAGATGGAGCAAAGTCTTCATCCAGGTGGATCCCTCTTGATCCAACGCGGGACCATCTTCTTTCTGGTGTGGAGTGGTCTACCGATGTGCGGATCTGGAGCGGTGGTCCTCATCGGCGGCGGCAGTCATCGGCGAGGTGAAGGTCCTCTTCATGTGATCGTCTGCAGCACACTGAAGTATGAATGCAAGGTACTCCTTTTATATTTGGGTACCTTGCATTCCTATAGGCTGAAATTTTCAAATCAGCCAATAGGATGAGAGCTACTTAAATCCTATTAGCTGTTACGTCCATCTAAAAAGAGCAGACGCCGGCTTTTGTGAGTACCGCCGCATATGTGACTGAGCCCCTTTTTTCTATATATGGTGCTTGCATGGAGTAAAACGTGAATGCATGGCTACCCTAGTATGCTTTTTAAATCAATATACAGGGAGTGCAGAATTATTAGGCAAGTTGTATTTTTGAGGATTCATTTTATTATTGAACAACAACCATGTTCTCAATGAACCCAAAAAACTCATTAATATCAAAGCTGAATAGTTTTGGAAGTAGTTTTTAGTTTGTTTTTAGTTATAGCTATTTTAGGGGGATATCTGTGTGTGCAGGTGACTATTACTGTGCATAATTATTAGGCAACTTAACAAAAAACAAATATATACCCATTTCAATTATTTATTTTTACCAGTGAAACCAATATAACATCTCAACATTCACAAATATACATTTCTGACATTCAAAAACAAAACAAAAACAAACCAGTGACCAATATAGCCACCTTTCTTTGCAAGGACACTCAAAAGCCTGCCATCCATGGATTCTGTCAGTGTTTTGATCTGTTCACCATCAACATTGCGTGCAGCAGCAACCACAGCCTCCCAGACACTGTTCAGAGAGGTGTACTGTTTTCCCTCCTTGTAAATCTCACATTTGATGATGGACCACAGGTTCTCAATGGGGTTCAGATCAGGTGAACAAGGAGGCCATGTCATTAGATTTTCTTCTTTTATACCCTTTCTTGCCAGCCACGCTGTGGAGTACTTGGACGCGTGTGATGGAGCATTGTCCTGCATGAAAATCATGTTTTTCTTGAAGGATGCAGACTTCTTCCTGTACCACTGCTTGAAGAAGGTGTCTTCCAGAAACTGGGAGTAGGACTGGGAGTTGAGCTTGACTCCATCCTCAACCCGAAAAGGCCCCACAAGCTCATCTTTGATGATACCAGCCCAAACCAGTACTCCACCTCCACCTTGCTGGCGTCTGAGTCGGACTGGAGCTCTCTGCCCTTTACCAATCCAGCCACGGGCCCATCCATCTGGCCCATCAAGACTCACTCTCATTTCATCAGTCCATAAAACCTTAGAAAAATCAGTCTTGAGATATTTCTTGGCCCAGTCTTGACGTTTCAGCTTGTGTGTCTTGTTCAGTGGTGGTCGTCTTTCAGCCTTTCTTACCTTGGCCATGTCTCTGAGTATTGCACACCTTGTGCTTTTGGGCACTCCAGTGATGTTGCAGCTCTGAAATATGGCCAAACTGGTGGCAAGTGGCATCTTGGCAGCTGCACGCTTGACTTTTCTCAGTTCATGGGCAGTTATTTTGCGCCTTGGTTTTTCCACACGCTTCTTGCGACCCTGTTGACTATTTTGAATGAAATGCTTGATTGTTCGATGATCACGCTTCAGAAGCTTTGCAATTTTAAGAGTGCTGCATCCCTCTGCAAGATATCTCACTATTTTTGACTTTTCTGAGCCTGTCAAGTCCTTCTTTTGACCCATTTTGCCAAAGGAAAGGAAGTTGCCTAATAATTATGCACACCTGATATAGGGTGTTGATGTCATTAGACCACACCCCTTCTCATTACAGAGATGCACATCACCTAATATGCTTAATTGGTAGTAGGCTTTCGAGCCTATACAGCTTGGAGTAAGACAACATGCATAAAGAGGATGATGTGGTCAAAATACTAATTTGCCTAATAATTCTGCACTCCCTGTATATATGGTGTTTTTTTAAGGTTTGATATGTGCACTAATATTTTGCCCATTGATGTATTTACCAAGGGTGGGGGGGGGGGGTTAAATTAAAATGCCAGAAAAAAAGTAATATCAAAGACAACATATGCACAAGTGGAGGGTTGCTTGTGCACATCATTATAAAAATTCTGGCTCATTGGGCACTTATGCTTGGATTTAAAGGGAGACATTCAAGGGGGGGGGGGATTTTCCCCTCTTACTCTAGTCAGCCATGTTTGTAAATTCCTTTTTTTGAAAGAATCTAAACCTTGTGTAGTAGGAAAAAAGTCATATTGAGCTTAAATCTCATGTGAATGTTGAAATGTAATAAGATAATGTCATGTGTTAGTTTGTTGTTATATTTTACTTCTCTATGATGAATCATGGATAATTGTGTTTTAAAAGAACACAAGAGTGAAAATTACATTTTCCTTTTGAAGATAAAGCATGAAATGTTAAGAGACTTTTCATTTTAATTCTATTATTCGATTTACTTAGTTTAACTAGGTGGGCTCAAGTGCAGCAATATACTACTTGAAACTAACTAGCTGTTTATTGGTGGCTAAACACCATAGTCCTGTCATTAGCTCAATAGATGTGTTCCACATACTTCTCAACAGGAAAGTGAGTGGAGTTGTGAGCGGTTATACGCCACTGTTTTGTGAGTGAAGCCATGACAGGAGAGCTTGGGCAATTGGTATCTTTTGGGTGGGGTCTGCTATGTAAAGGCTGGGGTAGAGTGGAGTTTAGTATGTCATGGGGGAGCCGTGCAATCTCAGACACAAGGACATTTGCCCTGATGAGAGAATCTGCAGGAGAGACAGTGGCAGACATCTTAACCTATGATAATACTGCAATATCAAGAATGGTTGGTAGGTATTTCTTCAGCTAGTTCCCATTATTCCATTGCTGCCATTAACCATATAGTTAACCCCGTTGTAGTGTTAAACAGTTATATGAAAAGTTATATGGTTTGGCAAGATATACAGTACTGTGCAAAAGTCTTAAAGGCCCATTTTTCTGGCAAGTCTAAAGATCGCTGCTCCATAACCCTGTCCGCCTGCTCTGATGAGGCGGACAGGAATCGCCACAATTCAATTCGAGTACGATCGGGTTGATTGACTCCTCCCTGCTGGAGACCGATTGGCCGCGAATCTGCAGGGGGCGGTGTTGCACCAGCAGCTCTTGTGTGCTGCTGGTTCAATGCTGAATACGGAGAGCGTATTGCTCTCCGCATTCAGCGATGTCTGTCGGACCTGATCCGCACTTGATAATTCAGCCTCTTAGGCTTTGTGTTTTAGTAAAATTGTAACGACCATCCAGATTTATTTTTCAGTCTCTTTATTAAGATACAAACAGAAAATACAGGCAATATGTACACAAATTATAAAAAAAAAAATTCTAACAAAATTGCTTCTTCAGGCAAAGTCAGTATTTAGTGTGACCTCCCTTGCTTATTTCACTTTTAGAGTGGCCTTGCTGATGCAAAACAATGAATTTATGTCTGTCAAATTCTGTGATTTTGAATGAAATGATGTGATTGAAAGTTGGTCTTATTAGCAATCTTCTGATTAATTAAACTCTTACCACATTTATATGTAATGCTCAAGCATGTCTTTCACAAACCTGGTGTAATAGACCTTTTTCACAGCAGTCATTTTGACATGAATTAGTAGGACAAATACAGGTGTTACCAATTACATTAATTGGGGTTCCATTCCATTTTGGTTTACAAGAGCCAGGTTCCTGCTATTGCTCTAGTGTAAGGGGAGGTCACACTAAATACTTGCCACTTTAGCCTATAGAAGCTGTTTTTTCTGGGTTTTTTTAATTTTTTTTTAATACTGCATACAATTATTTTCTGATTGTATTTCAATAAAGAGACTGAGAAATAATTATATATGGTCATTAGACCATTTCTAAAACAACAAATCTAATAGTGGCCTAAGACTTTTGCACAGTACTGTACATCTGTCTGCATAGTTTCTATTGCAGCAGATAAAAAAACACCCCAAAAATTAAAAGAAAAAGCCTAAAACTAAGCCCCAAAGAGGTACTCACTGTTCCTGAATTCTGGCGGAGAAGGTCTTCTTCCAGGCGGATCCATCATCTTCTATCTTCATCCAGAACGAAGGCGGCGCGGTTTATTGCGGTTTAGGGGTTAATAGATTAATTAGGTTTATTGCAATGAGGGGGGTTGGCGGTTTAGGGGTTAATATTTTATTTATTTACTATTGTTTACTATTGTTTTGCGATGTGGGGGTCCGCGGTTTAGGTGTTTGTTAATACTTTTTGCGGGTGGTTAGCTTTTGTTTGTTATACATCGTGTGGGCGGTTACGTGTTTTTTTTATTTCTTGCGGGCAGTTACATGTTATTTAGTTATTTCGTTCGGGCAGATGCGTTTTTTTTTTTTTTTTTTTTAAGGCTTTGTGTTTGCCTACTCTGATTCCAGGTGGATTCTTTTGGCTGTGTGTGCAGCCAACATTCTTTTGGACGCCTCACGCAGCCAACATTACTTTGAGGATGCATGCGCAACTGGCGACGGACGCGTTACGAACAAGATTATTGTATAGATATACTGTATATATGTCTGTACATATATATTTATGTGTTTATATGTGTATACATATCTGTAAATGCATATACATCTTTGGCCATATTTTGAGCAGCCATTCTCTAACACAGATAAGAATGTGTTATTGTTCTCCCTTTAAAGAAATAGTCTAGACAAAATTAAACTTTCATGATTCAGATAGAGCATGCAATTTTAAGCAACTTTCTAGTTTGCTCTTATCAAATTTTCTTTGTTCTCTTGGTATCTTTATTTGAAGAAACAAGAATGTAAGCTTAGGAGTCGGTCCATTTTTAGTTTAGCACCTGGTGCCTACCCAAGGTCTGAACCAAAAAAGGGCCGGGTCCTAAGCTTACTTTCTTGCTTTTTCAAATAAAGATACCAAGAGAAGAAAGAAAAATTGATAATATGAGTAAAGTAGAAAGTTGCTAAAATTGCATGCTCTATCTAAATCATGAAAGTTAAATTTTGACTAGACTATTCCTTTAAACAGAGTTCTGTATTGAAACAACTTTTTTTGAGCAGGTTTTATGGAACCCTTTTTATTTTTTTTTAGCAAGTGAGCAAGATGAGTCATAATATATAAATGTGCTAGTGAGGCAATTCCAAGTTGGATCTACAGTCAATGATATAGAGTTCAGTTTCATCTTTCAAATCTAAGATAATTCCATAATAAAATAATAATGTACTTTTGAACGTTCTGTGGTGTTGAGCATTCAGATTGAGAAAACGAAAGTTTAGCGTTGTCTTTAATAGGTTTACGATGTCATGAATCCTACAAAGATGCCAGATGAACAGTCATGCCATAATAAAATATATTTAAAATGTATTTTCACTTCCAGTCTACAACATGCTTTGCAAGTTCAGCTCTATCGCCGGCGTATGAGCTTAACAATCAATATGAAAATACAAAGAAGCTAAAAGTGATGTAACTATTTATTACTATGTGGTTCCTAGACTCCTATTCCCCTGGTTTTATATTATTATTTTTACATATACCTTTTCTTTATCCCACAATTTTATGACTATGAAAACTTACTTTAAATAAAATTAGCGTCACAATGGAGCAGATAGTGTTTTCATCACCAAAAATATTAGAACATGGTTAGTGGTTTCATACATTTTATATCATATCACTAACTCTGGGAGCTCTAACTTATTGCGCAACCACAAACTGGCAAATTTGCCCATTTGCGGGTGCCCGATAAATAACCAGCTACTACAAGTGGTTGGTTATTGTTATCTCAAACTCGTGGTAGGGATCTTTTCTTTCTCAGGATAAGAAGAATAAGCAGAAAGGGCGTCAGGGTAATTTTCGTTCCTTTCGTAACGTTAGAGGTAAACCCTCCACTTCCTCTTCCAAGCAGGAAGCTATCCAAGTCTTCCTGGAAGTCTGGTCAGTCTTGGAACAAGGAGAAACAGTCTTAGAAGCCTGCGGCTGACTCCAAGTCAGCATGAAGGGTCGGCCCCCGATCCAGGAATGGATCTATTAGGGGGCAGGCTTTCTCAATTTGCTCAGGCTGGGATATGAGATGTCCCAGACCTGTGGGCCATGGAAATTGTATCTCAGGGGTACAAGTGTTTAAACAAGTTCCTTAGTGTACCGTCCTTCATTCTTCCTTTGATACAAGAGGGTCAGTTTACAAAAACCATAGACTTAAAGGATGCGTACCTTCATGTTCCCATTCACCGGGATCATCACGTTTCTAAGGTTTGCTTTCTTAAACAATCATTTCCAGTTTGTGACTCTTCCTTTCGGCCTTGCCACAGCTCCCAGAATATTCTCAAAGGTCCTGGGGGCTCTTTTGTCAGTGATCCGGTCTCGGGGCATTGCTGTAGTGCCTTATCTGGAGCACATTCTGGTTCAGGCACCGTCTTTTCAACAAGCAAACTCTCATACAGAGATCTTGTTGTCTTTTCTTCGCTCCCACGGTTGGAAGGTAAATCTGGGAAAGAGTTCTCTGATTCCAGCCAAAAGAGTAGTGTTTTTAGGGACCATAATAGACTCCCTACTAATGAAAATATTTCTGACAGAGGTCAGAAAAACAAAGATCTTTGACTCTTGTCTTGTCCTTCAGTCCTCTCCTCGGCTGTCAGTTGCTCTATATATGGAGGTAATTTGTCTGATGGTAGGTTCCATGAACATCATTCCGTTTGCTCGGTTCCATCTCAGACCTCTGCAGTTATGCATGTTAAGGCAACGGAACAGGGACTATGCGGATCTGTCTCCGCAAATAGTTCTGGATCAGGCAACAAGGGACTCTCTTCTGTGGTGGCTGTCTCAGTATCACCTCTCCCAGGGAACTTGCTTTCGCAGATCTTCCTGGGTGATCGTGAACACGGATGCCAGCATTCTAGGTTGGGGAGCAATTTGGGGGTCATCGAAGACTCAGGGTCTTTGGACTCGGGAGAAATCAGTTCTCTCTAAAAACATTCTAGAACTGAGAGCCATTTTCAATGCTCTACTGGCCTGGCCTCAGCTAGCCTTAGCCCAGTTTATCAGGTTCTAGTCAGACAACTTCACTTTGGTGGCGTACATCAACCACTAGGGGGAACTCAGAGTTCCTTGGCCATGTCAGAAGTGGTACAGTTAATCCAGTGGGGGGAGCTTCACAACTTGTCTTTCTGCAATCCACATCCCAGGAGTGGACAATTGGGAGGCAGATTTTCTGAGCCAACATACCTTTCATCCAGTTTAATCCTCAATTGTGGGAATCCAGAATTGGATCTCATGGCTTCTTGGCATAATACTAAGCTTCTGAGGTATGGCTCAAGTTCAAGGGATCCACAGGCTTTCTTGATAGATGTTCTGGCGGTTCCTTGGGATTTCAGTCTAGCATACATATTTCCTCCTTTCGCTCTCCTGCCAAGAGTCATTGCTTGGATCAAGCAGGAGAGGGTGTTGGTGATTCTCATAGCGCCGGTGTGGCCTCGCAGGATCTGGTATGCAGATCTAGTGGAAATGTCATCTCTACCACCGTGGAGACTCCCTCTGAGGAAGGAACTTCTACTTCAGGGTCATTTTCTTCATCTAAATCTCGTTTCTCTGAAGCTGACTGCTTGGAGATTGAACGCTTAATTTTATCTAAACATGGGTTTTCAGAATCGGTCATTGAGACCATGATTCAGGCTAATAAGCCTGTGACAAGAAAGATTTACTATAAGATATGGCATGAATATCTGTATTGGTGTGAATCCAGAGGCTACCCTTGGAGTAGAGTCAGGATTTCTAGGATTTTGTCTTTTCTCCAGGAGGGTCTGGAGAAGGGTTTGTTAGCTAGTAATCTGAAAGGTCAGATATTTTGTTGCATAAACGTTTGGCGGATGCGCCAGACGTGCAATCTTTTTGTCAGGCTTTGGTTAGGATTAGGCCTGTGTTTAAGCCTGTTACTCCTCCCTGGGATCTTATCCTTGTTCTTAGAGTTTTAAAGCGGGCTCTGTTTGAACCTATGCATTCCTTAGATATCAAGATGTTACCTTGGAAGGTTTTGTTTCTTGTTGCTATTTCTTCTGCTCAGAGAGTTTCGGAACTCTCGGCTCTGCAGTTTGATTCTCCTTATGTTATTTTTCATTCTGATATGGTGGGTTTACGTACTAAATTAGGTTTCCTACCTAAGGTTGTTTCAAACAAGAATATTTATCAGGAGATTGTGGTTCCTTCTTTGTGTCCTAATTCTTCTTCTCCTAAGGAGCGTTTATTGCACAACCTAGATGTTGTGCGTGCATTGAAGTTCTATCTTTAGACAACTAAGGACTTTCGTCAGTCTTCTGCTGTGTTATTTTTGTTTTTCTGGGAAGCGCAAGGGTCAGAAAGCTACAGCTACTTCTCTTTGGCTAAGGAGCATTATTCGTTTGGCCTATGAGACTGCTGGATAGCAACTTCCTGAGAGAATCATTCTACGAGGGCTGTTTCTTCTTCCTGGGCATTTGAAGATGAAGGGTTTGTGGAACAGTTTTGCAAGGCTGCAATTTGGACTTCTTTGCATACTTTTTCAAAGTTTTTTAAGTTTAAAACGTTTGCCTCAGCTGAGGCTTCTTTTGGGAGAGGGGTTCTCCGGGCAGTGGTGCCTTCTGTTTAGGTCTGCCTGTCTTGTCCCTCCCTTATCATCTGTGTCCTCTAGCTTGAGTATTGATTCCCAAAAGTAATTGATAATTCCGTGGACTCACTATATCTTAGGAAAGCAAACATAATTTATGCTTACCTGATAAATTTATTTATTTCCAGATATGATCAGTCCATGGCCCACCCTTTATTTAAGACAGTTCTTTTTTCTAAAATCTCAGGCACCTCTACACTTTTGTGTTATCTTCTTTTTCCATTTTTTTTCCGGCCGAATGACTGGAGGTTATGGGTAAGGGAAGTCACATATATAGCAGCTTTGCTGTTGTGCTCTTTACCTCCTCCTGCTGGCCAGGAGTGATATTCCCAATAGTAATTGATAATTCCGTGGACTCACCATATCCGGAAATAAATAAATGTATCAGGTAAGCATAGATTATGTTTTATTTAAGAAATAAAGCTAGTAGCATTTTTATTTTTTAATAAAGTAACTGCACTTAGCAGTTTTGGGGGGCTGAAGTTGGCAGCAGTAGGGTGTTAGAAAAAAAAACCGGCCTTTATATTGCAGTCTATGGGAACTATGTGTTCCCTGTAAATATATATGTATATACACATATATTAACACATAAATATATATGTATATACACATATATTAACACATAAATATATATGTATATACACATATATTAACACATAAACATATATGTATATAAGCATATACATATATATATTTACAATTTGCTGCCATCGCTGCACAACTTACCCCCTTTGCTGTGCTAGTTCTCATGCCACGTCTGACGGCATGAGAACGTGGCTCTTGTTGGAGTCTATGGAAGCGCGCTCTTGTGAACGCAATGCTTCCCAGCAATACGAACGTGGCTAACTTGTAATACTACCGCACATTTGAGTGCACTGGTGTTACTCAGTGGAGCGCAAATATCGCTTTCACAAATGCGCTATTTTGCACTTCACTTATAATCTAGCCCATTATACATATACTTTAGAATTTTCTTTTTTATACAGTGACGGATTAAAATGATTTTATTTAAAGGAACATGAAATACAGTAGAACTGCATAATCAAAAAGTGCATAATAAAAAGGCAATGCAATAACACATACTTTGATTTAATGAGCAGTAGATTCTTTCTAACAAATGTCTGTTTCCTTCCATTTACCTGTTCCCTATAACATGTGATAGTCATCAGCCAACTACAGACTGATATGCCTATGTCTGTGTACACTTGTGCATGCTCAGTAGGAGAAAGTGTGCAAATAAAAAGACACAATTTGATATTGGAAGTAAATTTTAAAAAAAAACACATTTTTGTAAATTGCATGTGCTTTCTGAATATTGAACATTTAATTTGAAAAAGAATATTCATAAATAGTATTGTACATCTATGTGGGATTTCCTTCTAACACAGAAGGGAAAAGGGTCTCTGATTTGTAAACAGGAAAGTTCCTCTTTCAAATGAGTGGCCTAATCTGTATAGATGCCTAAGGTAATTGCCCATTGAGATCTCAGTATAATTATTAAATTATTAAAGAAAGAAAATACAAAATTAGAAATTAAAATTTTACTGATGGTGAAATCGGTAATTATTTGACAATTAAGGATAAATTACAAGTGGATCGATATTCTATCACACGCACATAAACGGGCAAATTCACCCGTTTACGGGGCCCGATAAATAACCAGCCATTACAAAATTAGACCTCTGGTTCATTGTTTAAATATCTCCCAATTGCCGAAAAAAGTGTTTATTTTCTTTTTTTAAAAAAAATAATAATATGAGCATCTTTTTGTTTGTTATCCAAAACTACACAAAGAAGTTATATGGGGTTAAAGTAAATATATATGTATATGCTTATTTACATTTATATATTTATGTGTTAAAATATGTATATACACATATAAACACATAAATATATACCCGTATGTATTTATTCATATACATATATATTTAACAATTGCAGCGTATCGCTGCACGACTTACTCCGATCGCTGCTCTAGGTTCTCATGCTATGTCTTGAGCCTATGGAAGCACACGCTCGTCAGTGCAATGCTTACATTCAATGTGAACACAAATGTTCGCTGGTATTACTAAGTATAGTGCAAATATCGCTTTTCTAGTCCTTATTTGGATGTATTAATACTTCTTTGAATGTTTTTAAAATGTATCACAGTTTTGAGCTTTCATGAGCTAATTAATTCAAAGCAGGTGTGGGACATATCCCAGGCTACCAATCATAATTTATAATTCACAATAGTTTATGCACACACAAGTATTTGACATGTTACAATCTGCTCTTTTATGTGCATGATAGAAAATATGTGTTTATTTTTCTATAATTCTAATGAATCACCGTTCTCCACACCAACCAGTTTATGTGCACGTTTTACTACTTAAAAAGTGAAGACAGTAAATAAATGATAAGTGATAGGGGACAGTGTGTAAGAACTTCTAAAGACAGACATAGAGAGCCTTTAATTCAAATTCTTAAAGAGACATGAGACCAAAAACTTTTCTTTAAGGATTTAGATAGAACATAACATTTTAAACAATGTTTCAATTTACTTCTGATATCAAATGTGATTCTTTAACTTAGTATCATTTTCAGAAGGAGCAGCGATGCACTACTGGAATCTAGCTGAATACATTAGGTGAACTAATTACAAGAGGCATATATGTGAATCCACCAATCAGTAGCTAGCTCCCAGTAGTGCATTGCTGCTCCTGAGCTTACCGAGGTATGCTCTTCAACAAAGGATACCAAGAGAATGGAGCAAATCATATAATAGAAGTGAATTGGAAAGTTGATTAAAATGTCATGCTCTAGTTGATTAATGAAAGGGACATTTTTTACCAAACTGACAATAAAAAAAAAGTTCTGCAGATAAACAATAAAAATGACTAATTTTGATCATATAGCCATTGAAAATGGCTGATCTGTGCAGCAGTTAACATTAAAGGGACACTAAACCCAAAAGTTTTCTTTCAAGATTCAGATAGAGAATACAATTTTAAACAACATTCCATTTCACTTTTATTATCTAATTTGCTTCCTTCTTTAGATATTCTTTGTTGAAGAAATAGCAATGCATATGTTTTTCAGCAAAGGATAGAAAGTGAATGAAGCAAATTAGATAATAGAAATAAATTAGAAAGTTGTTTAAAATTGCATGCTCTTTCTAAATCATGAAAGAAAAAATTTGGGTTTCATGTACCTTTAACCCCTTAACGACTGAGGACGTGCAGGGTACGTCCTCAGAAAAAAGGCAGTTAATGCCTGAGAACGTACCCTGCACGTCCTCAGTGTGGAAAGCAGCTGGAAGCGATCCTGATCACTTCCAGCTGTTTTCCGGTTATTGCAGGATGCCTCGATATTGAGGCATCCTGCAATAACATTTTTTACCCCTCCGGTGCAGAGAGAGCCACTCTGTGGCCCTCTCTGCACCGGACATCGATGGTCGCATTCGTTGGTGGGTGGGAGCTGAAGTGGGAGGTGGGTGGGCGGCCATCGATGGCTTCTTGGTAAAAGAGGGGGGCGGGATCGGGGGCGGTATCGCCGGGGGCGCGCACGGGCGCGCGCGTGTGCACGGGGGGTGGTGGGCGGGCGCATGCACGGGGAGGGAGCGGGTGGGAACCACTTACACTACAGAAAGGGTTTTTTTATTATGGGGAGAAAGGAGGGATAAAATCCCTGAATAAAGTAATCTAAGGGATCTGGGAGGGGGTGGGGGATTAGTCTTGGGGGGGGGGGGGAAGCTACACTGCAGAAAAAACAAAAATAAAAAAAAAATAGACATTTTTACATGCAAACTGGGTACTGGCAGACAGCTGCCAGTACCCAAGATGGCCCCCAATAAGGCAGAGGGGGAGGGTTAGAGAGCTGTATTGGGGGGGATCAGGGAGGTTGGGGGCTAAGGGGGGAATCTTACACAGCAGCATATGTAAATATGCTATATATAAAAAAGGATACCTTTTATTTTAGTACTGGCAGACTTTCTGCCAGTACTTAAGATGGCGAGGACAATTTTTGGGGTGGGGCAGGAAAGAGAGCTCTTTGGGAGGGATCAGGGGGTCTGATGTGTCAGGTGGGAAGCTGATCTCTACACTAAAGCTAAAATTAACCCTGCAAACTCCATACAAGCTACCTAATTAACCCCTTCATTGCTGGGCATAATTCACGTGTTGTGCGCAGTGGCATTTAGCGGCCTTCTAATTACCAAAAAGCAACACCAAATCCATATATGTCTGCTATTTTTGAACAAAGGAGACCCCAGAGAAGCATTTACAACCATTTGTGCCATAATTGCACAAAATGTTTGTAAATGATTTCAGTGAGAAATCTAAAATTTTGAAAAATTTTACGTTTTTCTTTATTTGATCGCATTTGGCGGTGAAATGGTGGCATGAAATATACCAAAATGGGCGTAGATCAATACTTTGGGTTGTCTACTACACTACACTAAAGCTAAAATTACCCCAAAAAGCTCCCTACATGCTCCCTTATTAACCCCTTCCCTGCTGTGCATAATACATGCATGGTGCGCAGTGGCATTTAGCGGCCTTCTAATTACCAAAAAGCAATGTCAAAGCCATATATGTCTGCTATTTCTGAACAAAGGGGATTCCAGAGAAAAATTTACAACCATTTATGCCATAATTGCACAAGCTGTTTGTAAATAATTTCAGTGAGAATCCTAAAGTTTGTGAAAAAATTTGTGAAAAAGTAAACAATTTTTTTTATTTGATCGCATTTGGCGGTGAAATGGTGGCATGAAATATACCAAAATGGGCCTAGATCAATACTTTGGGATGTCTTCTAAAAAAAAATATATACATGTCAAGGGATATTCAGGTATTCCTGACAGATATCAGGGTTCCAATGTAACTAGCGCTCATTTTGAAAAAAAGTGGTTTGGAAATAGCAAAGTGCTACTTATATTTATTGCCCTATAACTTGCAAAAAAAAGCAAAGAACGTGCAAACATTGGGTATTTCTAAACTCTGGACAAAATTTAGAAATTATTTAGCATGGGTGTTTTTTGGTGGTTGTAGATGTGTAACAGATTTTGGGGGACAAAGTTAGAAAAAGTGTGTTTTTTTCCATTTTTTCCTCATATTTTATATTTTCTTTTATAGTAAATGATAAGATATGATGAAAATAATGGTATCTTTAGAAAGTCCATTTAATGGCGAGAAAAACGGTATATAATATGTGTGGGTACAGTAAAAGAGTAAGAGGAAAATTACAGCTAAACACAAACACTGCAAAAATGTAAAAATAGCCTTGGTCCCAAATGGACAGAAAATGGAAAAGTGCTGTGGTCATTAAGGGGTTAAGATGATTATCAATTGATAGCATAAGATCAACCTCATATTTAGTTATAAAAAGTACTGAAACAGGAAGGGTTAAGGAAATATCACATATAGAAAGGCGACACTCATTTATTCCAGTTGTGTTACAATTATTTTGTTTGGAAACTTTGAATGACATTTTAAAATATCAATATTGTGCTGCCTGCCAGCAAAATTAATTTTGAACTGCATGTCGATAGTCCAATTTTTATTTTATTTTTTTAAAGACTAATCCGTGGCTTTTATTTTCATAAGGAAATCAATGAACGGAAATAGTTATCAGACAGAATTTGGCTTATGCACAGAGATAAACATAGCATCCTTTTTATTTTCAATAATAATAATAGTAATTTATCGTAGGTGCCCTATATATTGTTATATATTTATTGAAAGAACAGAAATGATTTAATAGGTCTTATTGTGTGACTATTCAACACATAACTTGAAGGTCTGGGGATTAGTGTGGGAGTGGGTGAGAAATAAACTGCAATTAATTATCTTTACATAAATGACTTG